>NC_043003.1:64964302-64996802 GCF_006345805.1 Octopus sinensis | reverse complement strand
TTCATATTAATTTCAGCATGGTTGGAATCATGTGGATGGCAAGATATGTTACAAAAATATAAGAAATATGGAAGTGGTATGCTGCGAGCTTAATGTTAACAGGTAAAAGCCCTGTAGTATTTAACGCACTTAATTGTGCTTTATCGTACCTGTGAAATTAGTTAAAACTTCGATGATGCGTGTTCCGTTTTGTGAAAATGACAAACATCTTATTCACTGAAGCATTTAAGGTCATAGTACAGGCTTCAAATTTTAACACACGACCAACAAGTTTGCGGGAGGGACAAATCGATTTGGTCGATCCCAGTACGCAAACGGTACCTAATTTATTGACCCCGAATGGATGAAAGGCAAAACCGACCTCGGTGGAATTTCAACTCAAACGTAAAGACAGACGAAATACCTATTTCTTTACTACCCACAAAGGGCTAAACACAGAGGGGATAAACAAGGACAGACATACGGATTAAATCGATTACATCGACCACAGTGCGTATCTGGTACTTATTTAATCGACCCCGAAAGGACGAATGGCAAAGTCGACCTCGGCGGAATTTGAACTCAGAACGTAACGGCAGACGAAATACCGCTAAGCATTTCGTCCGGCGTGCTAACGATTCTGCCAGCACAACGCCTTATTTGAGGTTCTAATATTTAAAAAAAAATACTTATCCATGTTCTGTAGGTAGCATACCTTGCAACCATTAGGGTATGGTTTGATTTGGTCTCATATGTTCTAGGTGTTCAAATTATTTATTCCCTTGTCGTCCACTGTATCTGATTTTAAACGCAGTAGTAGTTTGGGAGGCAAAAATAAGCCTGTCCTTATGTTATGTGTTTGTATATATCACTTTCTCTCTCTCTCTCTCTCTAGCCACTCCACACAATTTTTACTCTCCTTGTTTTTTTTCCGTGTCCCTTTCTGTAGAAGAGCGTAGGCTCGAAACGTAACAGAGTTTTTCTATTCCTAAGCGTTATACTAATACATCTGTTTGTTTCGTACACCATCTGTCTTCGTCTTTTGCTTTTTTCGTAAATTCTCCCTATATATATATATGTATATATACACATACACACACACACACATATATGTGTGTGTGTGTGTGTGTGTGTGTGCGTGAGTGTATATATATGTGTGTGTATATATATATATATATATATAGATAGATAGATAGATAGATAGATAGATAGATAGATAGATAGATAGATAGATAGATAGATAGATAGATAGATAGATAGATAGATAGATAGATAGATATAGATATATGTACTTATGTATGTATGTGTATACACGCATATTGAATACAGTATGAATTCATAATATATTGACATTATACTCGGTTCTAGAAATTATATGTCATGTGCTTGCAAGGAGGATCTCCAGAATCAGAAATTCTTCACAAGGGACGTGCCATTGACAAAAAGAGCTGGAAAGCAAACAGCGCTTGTGTTTCCCCCACCATAAACGTCATCAGCACAGCAACTACCTACATCATCGCCACCAGAATGAGTCAATTTGACACTTACAAAAGAAACAAAACAAGGTAGTTATGGCCAAGTTAGTAAACCAGATTCAGGCTCTTCATTAAGATTTGGTTACAGATTTTCAAGACTAAGTGTAGTGTTGTAATTTTCGGTTTTAAATTGGATCATCTATATGTAATATGAATTTAATATACATATTATACAATATATATGTATGTATATATGTTATATGTTTGTGTGTGTGTGCATATGCATAAAAAAGGTATAGAGAAAGAAGTGAGACATATTATATATATATATATATCTATATATAATATATATATATATATATATATATATATATATATATCAATCTAGGTAAGTATGTAAACTATTGTTTTAAGGAAAATTCAGACAGGAAAAGTAAAGTATTCAATTAATGAGATTTTAGTAACAGTCAAAATTCCATTAATGGACTCCATATAAAATCATTATATATATAAATATATATATATATATATATATATATATATATATATATTCATTTATAAATGTTTATTTATATATGATTCTATACATACATACATACATATATATATATATTGATATATAGATATATATATATATATATATATTGAATACATATATTTATATACACATACATATACACACATGTACAAATCTATACACATATACACAGATGTTTGTTAATTTGTCGATAACTCACTAAGTAAAAGCACTCTGCTCGTGAGAGTCTTTAAAATTAATTATTGTGTATTTATACAGTAAACTAATGAAATTTTCTCAGCTGCTGAAATTCCGTTCTTTTACTGTATACTAAAAACATACATACAGCGTGTATATGGGTATGGATGTATTTCTATGTTTGCATACATACGCACATATACATATGTACATACATATATGTATGAGCATATATATATATGTGCACACACACACACACACACACACACACACACACACATATACATATACAATTATGTATGTATGTACGTATATATACATTCATATGCCTTCTATCAATAGCCTCCGGACAAACAAAATGACTTGTGGGTGGTTTCGTGGGCCCGACCCTGAGATAAACCCGCCATAATTACATACATACATATATATACACATATATGCATACATATATGCTTATATGTATATATACATACATTTGTTTTATTCTTTTATACCGTTACTTGCTTCAGTCATTTGACTGCGGCCATACTTGAGCACCGCTTTTAGTCGGGCAAATCGATCCTAGAACTTATTCTTTCTAGGCCTAGTACTTATTCTATCGGTCGCTTTTACCGAGTCGCTAATATACGGGGACGTAAACACACCAGCATCGGTTGTCTAGCGATGGTGGTGGAGACAAACACGCACACACAAAGAGATACACACGTATATATAGATATATGACCCTAAGACTTATTCTTTGTAAACCTAGTACTTATTCTATCGGTCTCTTGCCGAACCGCTAAGATGCAGGGACTTAAACACACCAACATCGTTTGTCAAGCGACGGTGGGTTGGTGGGGGGACAAAAACAGACATACATAAAACGAGCTTCTTTCAGTTTCCGCCTACCAAATCCAGTTCCAAGGCTTTGGTCGGCTCGAAGCTATATTAAAAGACATATGCACAAGGTATTACACAGTTGAAATGAACCCAGAACCATGTGCTTGAGAAGCAAGCTTCTTATCACACAGCTGCTCCCGCGCCTATATTTATTGGCCGCAGTCAAATGACTGAAACAAGTAAAAGAGTAAAAAGAGATTAACCACTGATTTTAAGTCATTGGAGCCTGAACTTAACTATATGTTGTCCATGCAGATAGTACCACTGGGGTATTTTCCAATGTGGTGAGCTGACAGAAAAGGCGACAAGCTTGCCGAATCATTAACACGCTGGACGAAAGGCTTAGTGTTATTTCGCCCGTCGCTACATTCTGGGTTCAAATTCCGACGAGGTCGACTTTGCCTTTCGCCCTTTCGTGAATCGATAAATTAAGTACCAGTGAAACACTGGGGTCAATGTAATCGACTATTCCCCTCGCCATAAATTTCAGGCCTTCTGCCTAAAGCAGAAAGGATTATTTTAACTTACATAATCAGTTTTCTTTCATCCTTTTCTTGTCTCAGTTATTGGACTGTGGTCATGCTGGAGCACTCTTTGATCATGTGACTTGACATAATAAAACACCGGCGACAAACTTGCGAATTATCGAGCCTTTGTCTTGTAGTTTTCCGTTAGCTTAACCAAACGACCAGCAGGGACTCTTAGTATGTATGACACTTTTATATTTATCACATTTCATATAATGGCAGTAAGCATTATGGCGGCTAACATCACTGAACTGAATATTATTTTCTATCCTTCTTCCCTTTCTCTCTTTCTCTCTCTCTCTCTCTCTCTCTCATATTCTCTCTCCCTCTCTCGCTCTTTGTCTCTTGCATTCTCCCTCTTTCTCTCTCTCTCAAACTCACAGTAGTAGGTTTATACGGCAGGGATCAGACTAACATCGCTGATTTAATTAACGCTTCATGACTAATAGTCTTAGTCAGTTGTTGTCGAGTAAAGGTCAATAGTTCCGGTATCCGTTGGAACTGCTGCCAGCTGGAGATGGTAAGTTAGTTATCATATCAAGATTGATAGCTGCAAAACCTGCTTGACTGCTTTGACTGTCGATTATTGTAGAGCTTCTAGCAAAGGTACAACTAACAAATGCACGTTGATACATTTAACACACACACACACACCACACACACACATATATATATATATATATATATATACATAAATATATGTGTGTGTGTGTGTGTGTGTGTGTGTGTGTGTGTGTGTATGTGTATATATAGATAGACAGACAGATATATATATACATACATACATACATATGTCTGTATACAATCATATATATCATTCATACATTCATACACACACATATATAGTCATATACATATATATGTATACGTGTATTATACATGTGTATATATACATATAACATATAAAGTTAACATCTTTTTAATACATACACACACGTATGTAAATATCTAAGTATACATACGTATATGTATGTGTATGTGTATGTGAGACAGAGAGAGAGACAGACACACAGAGAGGGAGAGAGAGGGAGAGAGAGATTGGCAAAGTGTGAAACAATGATTGAGAGAATGTGTAATGATATGGGTGAGTGACTTAGTGAGATTTGTAAGTGTGAGTGAGCCCATATTGAAACCAATGAGCGAGCGCCATGTAATCAGTTGACCTTACTCAACGCAACACCCAAATCCTTTTTAACACGCTGCATAACTGTGTTTAAAGTAGAGACTTCTTGATCCACTCTTGACACACGTATATTGCCATTGGACCTCACTCAACGTGATAACTAAATAACAAGTAAACCTCTCTCTCTCCTCGTTAAAGTGCAAACTGTGTAGAAGAAAGGAACTACATACTAAAAGAAGGGATAATGAAAACCAACGGAAATTCTATGTGCTGCTCGACCTGCTGCAAATAACATTCAAATCCACTTAAATCATACGCTACTCTTTTAAAGGAAAGGACGGGCATATTGAATACTGCAGTTTTAAAAGCTCAAACACAACTGTTCCCAACAATTTCTGCGCCCCGGAGAATTTTTCCACGAACAACAAAGTTTTCACGGGCACAACGAAGTACAATAACGTGAATAATATATAAAACAATTATAAACAATATAAAAAAATAATATATAAAACATAGGCGCAAGAGTGACTGAGTAGTAAGAATTTTGCTTCACAACCACATGGTTCCAGGCTTCTTTCAGTTTCCGTCTACCAAATCCACTCACAAGGCTTTGGTCGGCCCAGTCTTAAGTAAATAATTAATTATTCAAACGACGTTTTAGAGGCCCTAATGCACAGCATTAATGAAATAGACGGTTTGGTCGCGGTTTCAATACCTTTCATCATAGATCCTTGCAGTCGCGGCTAATCTGAGTTCAAAATACTACTACTACTACTACTACTACTACTACTACTACTACTATTACTACTACTACCACCACCACCACCACCACTACCACCACCATCACTGTTGATGCTGCTATATAATAATAATAATAATAATAATAATAATAATAATAATAATCTTTACTTCAGGTACAATGACAGAAATTAGATCGACTCCAGTACGCAACTGGTACTTAATTTATTCGAACCTGAAAGGATGAAAGGCAAAGTCGACCTCGGCGAAATTTGAACTCAGAACGTAACGGCAGACGAAATACCGCTAACGCGGGGTGAAATGCTTAGCAGTATTTCGTCTGTCTGTACGTTCTGAATTCAAATTCCGCCGAGGTCGACTTTGCTTTCATCCTTTCAGGGTCGATAAATTAAGTGCCAGTTGCGTACTGGAGTCGATCTAATCGGCAGGCCTCCTCACCAAAAATTTCGATAGTAGTAGTAGTAGTAGTAGTAGTAGTAGTAGTAGTAGTAGTAGTAGTAGTAGCAGCAGCAGCAGCAGCAGCAGCAGCAGCAGCAGCAGCAGCAGCAAGAGCAGCAGCAGTTGTCAGACTTGCCTCTCCCTTCCCTGCAATATATCATTGCTAATCATTAAAAAAAATACGAGTACACTCACAGTAAAATGACTAAGTCTCGGAACACCTCGTAAAAGATAAAGCAACCACGAAAGTAATGATGATGAACATGAGAAAGATGACGGCGATCATGATGATTTCTTTATCTAGTTATAATAACAAAATATAACAATAATCTTTCCTTAATTTCCACAAGGGACCAAAATGATAAAAATAAAAACAAAATGCAATCTGCCCGAGAGTTTAGCAAGAAAGAAATGATAACGTAAAATCTAAAGAAGAAAAAAAAAACACATTTATAAATTACGAATAGAGGGTTAAGGATGTTATACAATATATGAAAGGCTATAAGTATTTTTAAAGAGACGCGCTCACGCACACACACAAACACAAATACCAACGCATGCTCGCACTCGTGTATGTTCTTTACCCGTTCGCTCACAAAGCGACAAGACTTTTTGAGTTCACAAGTTTTCCCGCTTTTTGTAAATATATGTCTGAACTGGTGCGTCGGTTGAAATGTCGATGCACATGCATAACTAATGCATCTATTCGACTAAAGACTCTCAAATGGATAATCTTTGGAATGTCTCACAGATATTCACTCTGCCGCTAATAGATTGTTTTTGGAGAAGCCACGTCAGTTTCTTGCTCTTTCTCCGAAAAACCGAATATTTCTAGGTTGTTGTGTAAATTTGTAGGCGCACAACCTATTGTACAAATTCTAGGTACAGACGAGAATTTATAGTCAGGGAATAAGAGCTGTAATTTCTGCATTGATTAACAATAAATGTTCTCTTTTTGCTGAACTTTTAATTGTACATTCACATCCGCTGGGCAGCTGGTTTCTAAAACAGAGTGTGATTTTGTCCCCTGTTCCACAAAACATTATCAGGTCTGTTACGTTTGCACCAAATAGCTGTTTTTATTGGCTTATTCTACCGATATTCCTTGCTTTTGAAGGTGTGAATGCCTGCTAGTTCTGACATACATTCGATGTATACGTCAGGGCAATCCTTCCCGCGATTATTTTTACAACCATATCAAGCCTCAGAGGCATATAATATATCATAGATGCATTGGAGCAGCTACTGCTGATGTGTGTGATATCTTCCACACCAGTGTAGCAGAGTGCACATGTATGTTTGTATGTATGTATGTATGTATGTATGTATGTATGTATGTATGTATGTATGTATGTATGTATGTATGTATATATGTATGTATTTATATATGTATGTATGTGGAACGGCTAAATAGTCACAACTGAACCTGTTTTGACCATAAGTCAGATAAATCAGAACTTATCTGTATCTAACCAACAATAAGCAAACGGAGTCACAAGTATTCTTCACCCAGCAACGGAACCTATGTATGGTTAGAAATAGCTCTTAGAAACAGCTGTCAAAAAACATCGAATTGTAAACTATTGTTTTAAAAAAGGCGTCCACATTACATAAATGTAGTCTTACATATATAATGTCTAAAATATCGACGATATCTTAATACACATCTTCTCAATCAAGACTGACCTGTAGTTAACAACAAATAGAAAACTTAATTCGTCGCCTGTTTAGCTCCAGGTTTTGGCTTATAGGTGCCTTTTTGGAAAGAACTCCACGCTGTTGTAAGCATTTGCGTCGGGTTTCAGGTTTTAGGATAACACTCTCCCTTCCACTCACCTGTCTGGAAATCAATGGAAACGTTCATGGGGACCACTTTTCAGTTCCTGGTTTTGCCTTTTTTTAATTATATTTCTTTATTACCGTCAGACTTTCACCAGGATGAATTTAACGTAGGTGCCTGATTTTATAAATTCTTCAGATAATTCACCACGAGATGGCAAACGAGCATTTTAGGAATATGATCGTTAACCAAAATTCGTAATTGGCTTTTGGTGACCCGGATTTTTGTTACACATATGAGACTTTTTTTCCTCACCAGTATTACGACTACCTTTTCTACATATATTGCCTTCACTTTATGTCAAGGACTGTTAATAGCAATCAGCAGATTTCGGTAAAACATCAAAGACTTCCAAAACTACATTAAAAGCAATTTACTTCTTTTATGCAGTTGATGTATAGCAAGCATCATGGAGGGATAATTTAACTAGTAAGAAAGAAAAAATATATATCATTTTACTGAAGTGAACATTGTTCAAGTTGATATAATTTAATGATGCTTAACTAGCGAAAACCAAAAACAGAAAGGGAATAAAGAAATAAGAAATAAACTAATGCAGTATATTTCTTGATAATTCTGAACACCAGCTTGTTATAGTTTTAACTGTAATCAAAATGTAGGAGCAGCCCCGAAACTTTGGAAGTATAGCTAGCATACGTATAGAGAGAAAGTTTGAAATATGTTCCGTGGCACTGTTTTCCAATTAACTTTGTATGATTAGTAATGGAGACAAGCAAATATAAAAATAAAATATTTTACTTGATCGATAAATAGACAGACAGACAGACACAAAGATAGATAGATAAATAGATAGATAGACAGACAGACAGACAAACAAACAGACAGACAGACAGACAGACAGACTGATAGATAGATAGATACATACATACATACATATATAGACAGACAGACATATAGATAGATAGATAGATAGACAGATAGATAGATAGATAGATAGATAGATAGATAGATAGATAGATAGAAAGATAGATAGTCAGACAGACAGACAGATAGACAGACAGACAGACAGACAGACAGATAGATAGATAGATAGATAGATAGATAGATAGATAGATAGATAGATAGATAGATAGAGATAGATAGTCAGACAGACAGACAGATAGACAGACAGACAGACAGACAGACAGATAGATAGATAGATAGATAGATAGATAGATAGATAGATAGATAGATAGACAGACAGACAGACAGACAGACAGACAGACAGGTAGATAGATAGATTGGTAGAGAGATATGCCTCTTTATTGGCCACGCAGAGCTGAACACAAAGGGGACAAAATACAAAGTAGAGCTTTTCTTTTTGGGAAGAAGAAGAGAAATAAAGTGGGTCGAATTTCGATCAAAAGGGATCGTGGGGAAAAAAAAAGCCAATCATTCGCCTAGCCTCGGCCTCTTTTTGATCCAAGGTTGCAGTTCGGTCATGGAGACGAGCTGCGCGCCTCACAAACGGCGAATACACCTGTTCACTGTCTCAGCGCATGTCTGCGCATCATCAACCACGGTATGCCTAGCCCTCCATTGAGCGGGTGTTGACAGCAAACGGATCGCCTAACCATCGGAACGCTTCCCTTGCACAAGAAGCGGAAGAGTATGCAGACGGTAATTGATGACGGGTGCAATGTACGCGTTCTCCACCTCCGCTTGACCTTTTAGGTATAGCTTCCTTTCGGCCCATTGCTGGGTGAGAGTGGCCAGCCTAGTCGTTATTTCGCCCCAGTTCTTCTCCATTTGGAGATTCGGACCGGGCCAAACTCCGAGCAATTTAATCGGTCCGTCAGTCCAGCGTCCCACAGTAGAGACGCTGTTGGACGGAATGGGCTTACTTCTCCAGGTGCCGAGCCGCAAGCCCACTGACTTTTCCCGGTTAATTTTTGCTCCCGTTACCGCTTCCTATTATTTTATTGTCTAGCCAACCAGGTCAATGTGTTTGTGGCTCGACACTATGACGGTGACATCGTCCGCATACACAGACACGTTCCTCCCGCATCCCAGCTCTCGTGGGATGCCCCTCAGCGTCGCCAGCTTCCGCAGTGTCAATACATACGGAAACGATGAGAGGAGGCATCCTTGCCGAATCGAACGCATGATGTTAAATGATCTGGATAGATGACCATTTACGCGAACTACCGAGCGGATGCCACTGTATAAGGCAGCGATCGAACAGCGGAAGATGGGACCGAAACCAGCCGCTTTAAGGACAGCCTCCAAGTAGTGATGGTGTACCCTATCGAAAGCTTTTGACTGATCCAAATTGATCAGCGCCCTACCCATACCAGGTTCCTTAACTACCCTGTTTATGATTGTAACGCATCAGATGGAGGTTGTCATAGATACTCCTACCCGGCACGGTGCACGTTTGCGCCTTGTCGACTAATTTCTCGATGACAAGCGCCAACCTCTCGGCTAACACCTTCGCCAAAATTTTCAAACCTGTGTTGAGCAGAGTGGTGGGCCTGAAGTTATCTATGACGGTCCCCTTGTTTGGGTCTTTCTTTAGCAGTGCCACCGATCCTCGCTTTACAAAGACGGGGATACTCCCGTTTTGCTGCCAGTTACAGTAGACAGCTGCCAAGACGCCTCCAAACAAGTTTGGTATATGACAATAAAGTTCGTAGGGCAGACAATCCAAGTCCGGTGACTTTCTCCTGCGCAGCCTGCCATCGCATCCCGTACGTTTGTGGCTGTGATGGGTCTTTCACAACACTCCGCTTCTCTTCCTGAGAAACGTGGCAGGCCATGCAGGTAGGCACTAAAGTCAACTCTGTGTTCTGACCTACCAGTTGTCCCGAACAGTCGGGCAAAGTGTTGTTGAAAGGCCTTACACATCCTTTCAGGCTCGAGTAATTCGCGCCCCTGTTCATCTGTAAGTGACCTAATGGTGGCTCTGTTGCCTCGTTGCGCCTCCGCCACTCGGGCCTCTCGGGCGGCTTCAACTCCTTCGTTCCTCAGAGCACGCATCCTAGCTCTGACAACGCATCCTTTGTGTTTGGCGTTGAAGTGTTGGTCGAGGGCCAACCTCGCTGCCAGTACGTTGGACGTGATGCCAGTTCTAAGTGTCTCTTCTAATTTCTTAACTAGGTCTCCCTGTATTCTATTTCGGTCTAATGCTAGGGCCTTACTGTACCTAACAGATTCTGCTTTAATTGCTTTCTTTAGGGTATACCACCATCTGTTTTTGATGATGGTACCCGTCAATGCTCTCTCAACTAATGTGCTAATCCGGTCCCTGTAAGCCTGGCGTGCTGTGAACGATGCGTTCAGCTTCCAGTAACCAGGACTCTGCCTATATGTCTTATTTAAGTCAAGTGTACAAGTCACAAATTTATGGTCTGTGTAGCTGACCATATGGAATTGTGGACAACCTGCACTATCCTTATCCACTGCCCTTCAGAATACTCTATCTATGTTCTGTCAGGACGACCCGATGCGGTTGCTCCATGTCCACATTGGTACATTTGGGTGGTCCAGTCGGTACCTGTCAGACAGTTGGAAACGTCTGAGCAGATCTTTGAGGCATTTGCATCCCTTCCTATTACTATCTCTGCCCACGTAGTCTAGATGCGTGTCCAGCGTAGCTTTCCAAACCCCCACTAAAAGTAAAGGTCGTGACGTTCCCAGGAAACTCTCTAGACGTCGAAAGAAAGCTGGCCGGTCTGTTAAGGACGGTGCATAAACTGTTATTAATCGAAAAGCACACCTATTACTGCCATTGACATCCAAGACGACCAACCTACCCACCGGGCTGCTCTTACTTTGAGGTCCAGACTCTTCCGAAGAAGCACCGCGGTGCCACCTCCGCCCATTCTCGGCAGACACGGAGAAAAATAAATGTCGAAATGTCCGCCGAACATGTGCAGGAGTGCCCGCGCGCTGTGGAGTTTGGTCTCACCGATGGCTATGATATGCAGATTTTGTGACTTGATGCCGTTTAGCAGGTAGCCTTGTTTCCAAGGCGATCCAAGACACGTTCATTTATACTGCCTATTTTGTGTATGTTTTACAAACGAAAGGAAGACGAAAGAGAAAGAGAGAGAGAGAAAGAGAGAGAGAGAAGAGAGAGAGAGAAGAGAGAGAGAGAGAGAGAGAGAGAGAGAGAGAGTCACTTACTGTCCGAAAGTTCTTTGTTCTTCACCTCACAGTCTTTCCCAGAAGGGTTTTTGTATAGTTTTTTAGACAGGTATTTTTGAAATCGCCCAATTGCATCAGGGTATAGAGATTTCAGGGTTCTGTGTGTGTTCTGTTTTATGTGTATGATTTTAATGTTTTGTGGTGGTGTTGTGCGTGAGTGATTCTTTGTTTTGGTATCATTTTCTATTATTTTGGTGTTTGACCAAACGTATTCCATTAGGTCTGGGTTGTTGGTGGGGTTTGGTGTTAATGTGTTTGTGTTGATGCTTTTGTTTTCTGCGGGTGTTTTGGTTTCGGGAGTGGTAAACCTCCCTACTTTATTTGTCTGCTCCACTATTCTTTTTCCCCCTTTTCTTCTTCCCCCTGTGGCCATTTGCCAATCTTCTGTGTCATCTTCATCTGACATGTCAGAGGAATCAAAAGGTGGGAGGGAAAGTGTATTGGGGGTCTATTTTTGAGTGCGTTGACTTTGTTGGTGTTGATGCTGGTTGGTGAAATTTGGGGTGAGGTTATTGGTTTTTGGAGGTGGGGTATGAGTCTTTCTCATTTTCTCTTCCTTCTTTGAAGTTGTTGTTGGTGGTGGTGGTAGTGGTGGTGACGATGGTGTTGTTTCTGTTCTTGTTGGCGCTGGTGGTGGTGTTGTTTGGTTGGGGGCACTTAGTTGCTGATGTACCTTCATTTGTTTGTAGAGCCCTCCTCATGAACGCAAATCACCGTTTGCTCAAGGACTTGAGCCTACAGCTTTATGATCATGTGCCCAATCACTGGACCGCGTACCTGTGAAATATTAGTACCAGTCTAATGCTACAATTAGACTGTCAATTACTCTTCCCCTCTCTCCTCCTTCTCTTTCGTTCCCTCTCATTTTCTTTCTCTTCCTATCTTTTTATCTATCTAACTGTTTGTATATCTCTGCCCAAATATTAGATTTTTGAGGTACCAGGGGGCTAATGAATAGAGGGGCCGACAGTGTCTATGTCTGCTCGCAATTACATATGCTCTTAAGAAATAATTAGCAAAATGTTTGATTTTTATCACTCTCGGTCCATGTCCTCAAATTCACAGCCAAACACTCTGAAATGTTCCTATTGGAGCTTCCTGTGCGAATGCCAAGCAGTACAACATGTCGCTTCCAAATTTCTGGCAGACTGAATTACGTTAGCGTGCTGTTTTTTTTACAGATGGTGTCCAACTGACCCTACCATACTATGTAGTGGACAAGATAAAAACAAACAAACAATTCGCTTGCGCGAAATCAAAAATATAAAATGTCGACAATTTACCCATCACACCCTGTATGTGTGTGCATATATATATATATATATATATATATATATATATATATATATGAAAGAAGGTTTGAAAATGCAATTTTAAAATATGTTTATTTAAGTAAATAAACATATTTTAAAATTGCATTTTCAAACCTTCTTTCATATATAATTCCACTCGTGCGGTTCCTTACAACTCCACTTTGTTATATATATATATATATATATATTTATATATATTAGAAGAAATGAGGTAATCAGATCGGATGGTTCATATTTATAGATATTTATTTATATATTACATTTTTTACATATATATATCATATCATTCAGATCATATCATTTGGATTATTAGCGCTTTCTCCCATTCCAGTGGGGTTTTCAAATCAAATATATATATATATATGTGTGTGTGTGTGTGTGTGTGTGTTGTGTGTGTGTGGTGTGTGTATATATATATATGTATATATAGTTAATTCAAACTAGAAAGTACAAAAAGACACAACAACGCGAGGACGTGGAACAAATATAGTATTACTGGACGCTCAGGAAAGAAGGAAAGAAGGAGGGTTTAGCGTTTCGAGCGGAGCTCTTCGTCGGAAACATAGGAGAAGGAAGGATCCAGAGAAGGGAAGACAGAGGGAAAAAAATCGCCAATGGTACACACGAGGTCACATTTTGAAAGACCGGAAGGAAAAGGGTGAAGAAAGATATTTTCAAACAGAGGAGAGTAGTATTGTCAAAGACAGGAGACTGGTAGAGGAGGAATGTGTGTGTAAGTGTGGATATGTGCGTGCGCAGAGGTGTGTGTGTGTATGTGTGCAATGATGAGACGTGTGTGTGTGTGTGTGTGTGCGTGTGTGTGTGTATATGTGTGTGGTTGTGGATGTAAACAAAGCGTGTTTGTAGGGCTAGTAGAAGAAGGAGTGGTGCCTTTTGTCCCTACCACAGGTCAGTACTGCTACTTTGAAGTATGTGTGTGTGTGCGTGTATGTATATGTATCGTGTGTGTGTGTGTGTGTATGTATGTGTGTGTGTGTGTGTATGTATGTGTGTGTGTTCGTGTGTGTATGCGTAGAGTTTGGGTGTGTGGCGAATAACTGCTTTACTTAGTGCATGTATATATATATATATATATATATATATATATATATATGTGTGTGTGGTGTGTGTATATATATATATATTCATGTACGTATGTATGTATGTATGTATGTATGTATGTATGTATGCATACTTATTTTAGTCGAACAAATCGACCGAATTACTATTTTTTAACTCTGGTACTTATTCTATCGTTAATTTACGGAGACGTAAAGACACCAACAAACGTCATGAAGTTGTGGAAATGTTAAGCCCACGCTCACACACATAAACATGCACACACACTCTTACGTATGTACGTATGTATGAATGTATATGTGCAGGTAGCCGGTTTTTAACCTAGATGCAAGGTTCCTTCATTGGAATTTCAACATTAACAATAGGATATTCTGTATGTGTGTATATATATATATATAATATATATATATATATTATATATATATATATATATATATATATATGTGTGTGTGTGTGTGTATATATGTATATATTCATGTACGTATGTATGTATGTATGTATGTATGTATGTATGTATGTATGCATACTTATTTTAGTCGAACAAATCGACCGAATTACTATTTTTTAACTCTGGTACTTATTCTATCGGTCTCTTTTGCCAAACCGTTAATTTACGGAGACGTAAAGACACCAACAAACGTCATGAAGTTGTGGAAATGTTAAGCCCACGCTCACACACATAAACATGCACACACACTCTTACGTATGTACGTATGTATGAATGTATATGTGCAGGTAGCCGGTTTCTAACCTAGATGCAAGGTTCCTTCATTGGAATTTCAACATTAACAATAGGATATTTCTGTATGTGTGTATATATATATATATATATATATATATATATATATATACGTGCACATTTGTATGTTTTGTTTTGTGTGTCTTTTCATGCATATAGTCGCATATATAGGCATGCTCATATTTGTTGTTATGTATGTCATCATTCAGTTTTATTTAGAGAAAAAGCCGGTTTCTAACCTAGATTCAAGGCTCTTTCATTGGAATTTCAACATCAACAACAGGGTATGTATGTATGTATGTTTGTATGTATGTATGTATGTATGTATGTATGTATGTATGTATGTATGTAGTGAGAATTTACAAAAAAAAAAGAAGACGAAGACGGGTGTGCAAACACTAAACATATGTATTAGTTTAACGCTTGGAGAATGAGAAAGTTTAACGCTTGGAAAGTTTAACGGCGGAATTTCAACTCAGAACGTAACGACAGACGAAATACCTATTTCTTTACTACCCACAAGGGGCTAAACACAGGGGGGACAAACAAGGACAGACAAACGGATTAAGTCGATTATATCGACTCCAGTGCGTAACTGGTACTTATTTAATCGACCCCGAAAGGATGAAAGGCAAATCGACCTCGGCGGAATTTGAATTCAGAACGTAACAGCAGACGAAATACCGCTGAGCATTTCGCCAGGCGTGTTAATGTTTCTGCCATCTCGCCACCTTAGAAATATTCTTTTCTACTCTAGGCACAAGGCTCGAAATTGTGGGGAGGGGTCCTCTCGATTAGATCGACTCCAGTACTCAAGTGGTACTTAGTTTATCGACTCCGAAAGGATGAAAGGCAAAGTCGACCTCGGCGGAATTTGAACTCAGAACGTAACGGCAGACGAAATGCCGCTAAGCATTTCGCCCGGCGTGTTAATGTTTCTGCCAGCTCGCCGCCTTTAACACGACAATGTATTGGCCAATCCAAAGACATGCCAGATATTGCTTACTTTGCGCGAGAGATCTTGGGCCCATATACTAGCGAAGCGACAGTTTTTCGTTTTTTATCACACACCCATACCCGCGCGCTGTTGAGGGCATTTTTTTCACGTCCAACAATAATTAATATCATTTAAGTTTTAAAACCGTATGTATGCAAAATGAAAATAAAAACCAAAAAACGAAGCACTATGTTGCTCGGGACAAAGAACAACAACCAAAGTCCCCTCAGACTGCACGTCGGTGATAATAGAAAACTTCAATAGTAACAGTGAATGTGCACTCAAACCTCAGATCACCATCTTAATCCTAAATGAGGACGGGATTATGTAATCTTGGATAGGTTGTCTGCAAATAAGATGTTATGGTCCTGGCTGTGATGTTTTAATTATAGTTTCGCTTGATCAAAGCCGACTTGTATTTTAAATATCTTTTGTTATTGTCCGTCTGCGCCGTATTGATTTCTGATATTGCATCAGTATTTGACTACGAATATCCAGGCTAATACTAAAGTTAATTTAATCTTCTCCAGTATCCCCATGTCGATCATTTTTGTCCTTGGTATTACAGCTGCTAATGCCGTTGATGTTGACGTTGTTGCTGCTGTTGCTGTTGCTATCGTCATTGTTGTTATTGCCGTTTAAGCCCCCAGATCATCTATGATCAAAGGTGTTCCTACTATGATTATCTTAGTTTTGTTTTTTGTTTGTCTGTTCTGTTTCTTTTTTCTGGCATTATAAAAGACGGCCTACTTTTCCCAACGTAATTTTAATTGATTTGAAACTCCAATATACATGATAATTTAATATTTTCCCTCAGAATTTAATATTTTCCCACAGAACTGTCAGAATCGTTAGCACGCCGAGCAAAATATTTAGCGGCATTTCGTTCGTCTTCGCGTTCTGATTTCAAATTCCTTGTATTCTTTCGGGGTCGATATCATAAATACCAGTTGAGCACTGGATTTGATGTAATCGATTTCTCCCTTTTCCGAAATTGCTGTCCTTGTGCCAAAATTTGAAACCAATATTTTCTCAAAGAAACCGAACCTCGTTTTTAAAAGAGAAGTAAAAGTAGGATTTACGAAATTCATGCCTTTCTTAAAATACTCCATAATCAGTAAACAGAAACGGACCACAGAAAATCTATTCTTTCCAGCACAATTAAAACATCGTGCTGACATTTTGCTTCAAATACTGGGTTTCGATGAAGAAGCAGTTTCCATGGCTTCTGCGGGCTCTCCTAGATGGGTGAGACTGTAAGTCATGAGGAGGGAGGGAATTCTAGTCAGCTGCTATTCCGAGAAGGATGGACTGTGTGGAGTGATTAGTGCAGTGTTTGAGAATGGGGGGTGAGGGAACATACGATGATAGAGAGAGACGATCGGAACGGGGAGATGCCTTAGAGGAGGTGGCATGAACTAAACCAACTCCAAGGAAGAGCAGTCATTCTAGAAGCGGATCATATCTGTAAGTGACTACATACCAGTCAGTCTGATTGCCCTTTTCTAAATGCGGTTTAGGATGTCTGTGTATACAGCAGCAGCAGCAGCAGTAGCAGCACCGTCCGTGGCGTGAGAGTGCTTTCCACTGTGTTCCTCCACTGAACTTTATAGTGTGTCAGTAATTATTGGGGAATGAAGTTCTTTTCGGTCCGAAAAGTAAGACTAATTTGAGAGATGCGAGCCTTGCTTTACTAAACGTGTACTTTTGCCAGTTGAGATTTTTTATGGTAATGAAACCAAGAGACTGAAACAATTTCTGCGTTTTACATGACTGCTGGTCATGGGTGGGTATAGTGTTTTCTTGTTGGGTCTCCTTCCTTCAAACAGGCAAATGAAACAAAATACATTCTCTTAAGCATAGACATGCCTTTGCACAGTCAAGACAATTCTTTGACGAATTGATTGCATTTGGATTCACATGATTTCATTTTGTAGCGATACCAAATTTGT
This sequence comes from Octopus sinensis, assembly GCF_006345805.1. Taxonomy (NCBI): domain Eukaryota; kingdom Metazoa; phylum Mollusca; class Cephalopoda; order Octopoda; family Octopodidae; genus Octopus; species Octopus sinensis. Next base: position 64,978,834 of record NC_043003.1, on the reverse strand, counting down.
AATGCATGCCGATTCCTTAAAATCATACAGAATGCGCTATATACTCTGGGTAGCTGCGCTCTGAATCAGAATTCTATCGAGGTCAACTTCGCTTTTCATCGTATCGAGAGTCGTTAAAAAAAATACCAATCCAGAGCGGGGTCTTAATTAGCGGAAATGTCAGAAAGTCTGAGAAGTATCCTCGTGGTATATGTTCCGATTCTTTGTCTTTTGACAGCAACAACAACGATTACATTAGTGCCGGTGTGTACCAACAAGAGGCTTACTCTTCGATAAACTTAGGTAACGTGGAGATGAATGCTTTATCTGTAGATAAAAAATAAGGGTAATTTGTTGACTGTTGACTCTCCGAATAGGGATGAAACTAGTCAGGACACTCCCAAAGAAACGTGTTTCCACTTTTGCATTATTTATTAACTGTTGCATGTTAGTACCAACTTCAACTCTCAAAGTGAAGATCTATTATCAATATCATCCAGCCGTGACAATCACATTTTCGGCGCAATAATTTCTACATTATCTAATTTGTATATATCTTTCTTTTTAAGACGAAAGAGTATAATTTGAAGGATATTTAGCCGTTCTTTCTAGTAGAGGAAACGATCACGTAGACAGTTTCTCATTGGCTTCAAGCAATAAAGTATGCTTTGAGAGATATTTTAGCTGCTGCATGCTGTGGAACGGGTAAACAGGTAGAAATCCCCCAGGGTCGCTCATTTAGAAACTAGAGCGTGATTTAAGGGAGATTTGACTGTTGCTTCTAACAATTTTTCTCGCTTACGTAGCGCTTCCCTCTTCGATAGTTCATGCTAAAATTTGAGGAAAACAACGCTTGTCATTGTTTTCATCCGAATCAGAATTTAATCCACAATTCTACAGGCAAGAAGCTAAATAATGTAAAAGCATTACGCCTATCGGTTTTGTCACTTAATATACATAAATTTAAATATGGATATCAACTAAATAAAGCTGTTGAGGTAACAAGCTCTCGTAATTAATAATGAAATGTGTTATCTTTATAGGCTTAACATTCAGTTTTCTGCATATTTGCTTTGCTTGCACACTTATCAAAACACGTATACCTTATAAAAATTGTTATCTGATATACCGCTAACATATCCACACATGCAACACACGCGCGCACACGCACAATCACACCCGCGCGCACACACAGTCACACATGCGCGCACTTACACACACATACATTAACGTGTATGTTGATGTATATATATATATATGCATACATGTGTGTATAGGCATGCATGTCTTTGCATATGCCTTTGTATATATGTGTATATGTGTGTATGTGTGTGAGTATATATATATATATATATATATATATATACATATACACACAAACACCTTATCAAGAAATGTGAGAGTAAATTTCAATAAAATATCACATTCCTACTCTTGGTATTGGCTATTACAGCATATTGCATTGATTCCAGATAGAAATATTCTATCGATTTGAGAACAACGGTATTCAGTGAAATATCGATTTATTACAAAATCATAAAACACCACGTATCCAAGCTTCTAATCCCGCCAAGATTTATCTATAAATTATTATCTCCCTTAATATAACTATCCACCAGGGCACGCCATGTGTATAAAACAGTGGTATTTTTGAGAAAAGCAGAAATGGTTTAATGCGATCTTCAAAATTTTCTTGATATCGTTAATAAAATACAAGATATAGATAAGCGCAAAATATTACATTTCCTAAGAAAGTAAAAGCTAGATACTGTAGTATTCACGATTTCCGTTTGTCTTTAGTGATAGAGCTAAATATGAACCAGCATAAATCATTAACGAAAGCAACTCGGTTGGCTGCGAGCTTACCTCTGAGTTACCGGTCAGCTAACGAGAATTAAATGAAAAATAAATTAGTGCGGTTTCTATGGTAACCGAATTTTTGTTACATTGACAGTAGAAGATATTCTTTTATTCCCGTGTTTTTATCTAATTTTATCCTCTAAAGGACAGGCTTACCGCAGGCTTTTGGAAATTGAACACGCGGAGTATTAAGACCAGCTGCTCCACGGATTAAATTTTCGTAGTTAGTTGTAAACAGTAAAACTAACATCTATTCTCTAACCATACTTATTGATTGAATTATTAGATGATTAATGATATCGCTATATACATGAATCATCGGTGGATCTTGAAATATTATAAAGTAATGAGAACTGTAATGAATAACAAAAAAATATAGGCAAAAAAAAAAGGTAGGGTTATAAAAAAATAAATATATAAAAAAATGGAGCAGCCTACTTTTCTCCTAGGAACAGCAAGCAGGGTGTATAAAATGACAGATTTCAAATTGAATGACAAAAACGGTGACAAGCTACAATATATGATCTCAAACAATGTCCATCCAGCCTTAAAGGAAACCCTAGAGAAAAGTGTACGGAAGAAAAGAAGGTAAAAGAAAAGTGGGGGGGGGGACAAACTGGGCTTCGTATTAGTAGCTAGTAGCAAAACAAACAAATAAACTAACAATATCATTGTGAGAGCAAAAAAAAAAAAGGTTGTGTTTGAGTGGTATTTCCATGACAGTATGGATTATAATGGAGATTTAAAGAAGATGACACACGATGTGCTACTGTTGCTGTCTACTAACTGGCACTTTTTGAAGTAAGCACCTAAACACTTCATGCAAAATACTGGATAAACAACATTCATTTGTTTATTTGCTTATTATTATCATTTCTTATAACGCGACGAGCGGCGGAAACGATAGCACGCCGGGCGAAATGTTTACCGGTATTTCGTCTGCCGCTACGTTCTATGTTCAAATTCCGCCGAGGTCGACTTTGCTTTTCATCCTTTCGGGGTCGGTTAAATAAGTACCAGTTACGCACTGGGGTCGATATAATCGACTTAATACTTTTGTCTGTCCTTGTTTGTCCCCTCTGTGTTTAGCCCCTAGTGGGTAGTAAAGAAATAGGTATTTCTTCTGTCTTTAAGGGCAGCGAGCTAGCAGAGTCGTTAGCACGCCGGGCGAAATGCTTAGCGGTATTTCGTCTGCCGCTACGTTCTGAGTTCAAATTCCGCCGAGGTTGACTTTGCCTTTCATCCTTTCTGGGTCGATAAATTAAGTACCAGTTATGCACTGGGGTCGATATAATCGACTTAATACTTTTGTCTGTCCTTGTTTGTCCCCTCTATGTTTAGCCCCTTGTGGGTGATAAAGAAATAGGTATTTCGTCTGCGCTACGTTCTGAGCTCAAATTCCGCCGAGGTCGACTTTACCTTTCATCCTTTCGGGGTCGATTAAATAAGTACCAGTTACGCACTGGGGTCGATATAATCGACTCTAATCTGTTTGTCTGTCCTTGTTTGTCCCCTCTGTGTGTAGCCACTTGTGGGCAGTAAAGAAATAAGAAACGTTAGCACGCCGGGCAAAATGCTAACCGGCATTTCGTCCGTTTTAACGTTCTAAGTTCAAATTCTGCCAAAGTCGACTTTGCCTTTCATCCTTTCGGGGTCGATAATTTTAAGTACCTGTTGAACATCGGGATCGATGTAATCGACTGTCCTCTTTACCCAAATTTCAATCCTTGTACCTATCACAGAAATTATTATTATTAATGATATTTCTCCCGTTGCTACGTTCCGAGTTCAATTCCACCGAGGTCGACTTTGTCTTTCATCCTTTCGGGAATTGACTGACCTCCCCCAAAATTTCAGGCCTTGTGCCTATTGTAAAACGGATTATTATTACTATTATTATCATTTATGGTTTCATTTCATTATAATTTTATTACAGCTGCCTTAGTACCAGGTATCGTCCAGAGGTCAAGAGTAGCAAGGGCACTTTTGTTTTGCTATGCATTCTAAAATTATCACCACATTTATTCCATATTAGATGGAGAGTGCTTTCCATAGTATATGGGCTGCACCCATCAAGGTTATCTTTTGTAGTTCATGGAGATTGGCGTTACCAGGGAGTTGCTTAATATACTTCTCAGCTCCCTTCTTTATGATTCCCAACGCACTTAATATTATTATTATTATCATTCAATAGTTTTATTTTTATAGCGTGCTTTCACTTCACTACCGAGCGCAGCTTTGTGTGCCTTGGGTATGTGCTGTGATTTGTTGTGATGCTCTGATGGTTACTGTATTGAAAGTGTTTTGTGTAGGATGTGTGCAGTGCCCAGTAGTGCAATTTTCTGTATGTTATATATATTTGTAAGTCCTGGTGTTTTTGTTATGTATTTGTCTGAATATTTTTATGATACCTAATGCGACTACTATGATAGGGATTGTTTATGATTTTAGATTCCACACTCGAGTTACCTCTTTTTCCAGATCTTTATTATTATTATTATTATTATTATTATTATTATTATTATTATTATTATTATTATTATTATTATTATTATCATTATTATTTACAAAAATTATACATTACAATATACCTCAAGCGAACTGCAATACTCTCCTATGCATGTATGTATGTATGTATGTATGTATGTATGTATGTATGTATGTATGTATGTATGTATTTATGTATGTATCATCATCATCATTATTATTGAGTGAGAGAGCAGTGCATGCCATCAAAGTGACACTGGGGTAAAATATACGACGCCCAGTATACTCATAATGACTACCCGTCTGATAAGGGTACACCAGGCACATGCATCACAACCATGTGTGTGCAACATGGTGATCTCACATCAAGACAAACAGCACACGACCTTGCAGTTGAGACCCAGTTAGAATTTTCTTCATGTCGAGTAGACCATCCTGCTCAGAAGGTACCTGAATAACGGTCGGCTAAGAATGTTAAATGAAACACCTGTTTCCAGAAGTTAATTATCCAAACCCAAAAGAATTCCTCTCAACACATGGCTATGATGCTCCCCCATTTATTTTTTCCATTTCACTTTTCACTTCTCAAAGCACTCAATTTTATTTGCTCTGATTAATTCTGTGAGATCGGACATCAACCTGTTGTCAAAGCTATCACAGGATCTTTTTCTGCGATACTTAACACACAAGTACCAATCTCAAAATCCTCGCTTTCGCCAATAGAGCAAATTTTTGAACATCTCACGCCAATTCCAATTTTTCCAACATATTTCTCGAACTTGGTTCTTAGGGTTCAGAGTGCCCCTACAACTACGGGGATGTCACTTACTCTCCTCATTACTCACATTCTTGCAATTTCGTCTTTTAGGAACTTTTATTTTTGTCACCTTTTGCAACAATTTGTCTCCTACGCGTGCGCTCCCAGGAATAACATATAATATTGGCTTCCTTCCTCCTAATATCCACTACAACAATGTCGGGTCTCCGAGCATCAATTAGTGACTGACATTTTTAAACTACTAAATTCTGTTGCTCTCTCTCCCTTCCTCTTTCTCTCCCTCGCCCTTTCTTTCTCCCTCTCCCATCCTCTCTCTCTCTCCTTCTGTCTATCTGTCCGGCCGGCTGTCTGCCTCTCTCTCTCTATTTCTCTCTCCCTTTCATCCTCTCTCTATTTCTCTTCCACCCCTCTCCCTTTCCCTCTTTCTATCCCTCTCTCTCCCTCTGTCTGTCTTTCCCTTTCTTTCTCTCTCTCTCCCTCCTATCTCTCTTTCTCTCTCTCTCTTTTCCCCTCTCTCTCTTTCTCTTTCTGTCTCCCTCTCTCTTCTTCTCTCCCCTTCTCTCTTACTATTCTCTCTTTCTCTCTCTCTCTCTTTCTCCTCTCTCTTCCTTCCCGTCTCTCTTTCTCTCTCTCTCTTCATCCTCTGTCTCCCTTCTTGTCTCTCTTTCTCTTTCTCTCTCTCTCTTCCTCTCTGCACTCTGCCCCCTCTCTTTCTCATTCTCTTTCAGGCATGTACTTTTTCCCGTTATATATCTCCTCACACAACACAGCAGTATCTTCCCCTGTTGGCGATATATATTTTTACCACTTGCGAATTTCCAGGCTGACTCAATTCAGCTAACTCTGAACTGGGATAGAAATAACTGCAGCTTCTTCGAGAAAATTGAAATCATCCATTTCTTTTTCTTTCTTTACTCTCTCACAGCAGGAACAGCCCTGTTTTAGGAAATATTTAAATTTCTATGTTTAAACGACTAAACTCTTCTGTGTTCCCCTTCTCTCTCACTTCTGTTTTGTGTATTATTATAATTATTATTATTATTATTATTATTATTATTATTGTTGTTGTTGTTGTTACTATTATTATTATTGTCGTCATCATCATCATCATCATCATCATCATCATCAGTATTAAGGCGGATAAGGCAGTGAGCTGGCAGAATCGTGAGCACGCTGGACGAAATGCTTAGCGGTATTTCGCCCGTCGCTATGTTCTGAGTTCAAATTCCACCGAGGTCGACTTTGCCTTTCATCCTTTCGGGTCCGATTAAATAAGTACCAGTTACACACTGGTGCCAATGTAATCGACTATCTCCCTCCCCCCAAATGTACACATATTTGAATAAACGAGGAACAGTTTTGTCTTCAAATCCTGCTGAAGGCATAGCAAACCTTTTTAATTCATTTTCCTTGGAATCCAAGTTTACAGTTTCTCATGTTGTACTATCATTCATATATGTATATGTTTGTACACACACACACACACACACACGTCCACGCACACGTATGTATATATATATAGCAATAAGAAAATGGAGGGGATCAATAAATGGTTCAACTTTTAGACATATTATGTTAACATATATATATATATATATATATATGAGAGAGAGAATCCACTAAAAGTGAACTCCTTTACGCTAGCCACTAAAAGTTGTTCTCAAGAAAAAAATTAGCACACCATGAACGTAAGCGGGCAGGACAAATGAAGAATAACAAAAATATAGATTAACCCCATACAATTGTTTCACTGTTAATAAATCATGCAATTTTACTTACACAATTAATTCGTAGATCGTCAGTAGAGTCTATCAAGAATATAATTTGTTGAACTGTACGCCATATATTAACACGCGGCCAAAAATGCGAGCAGTACGGCCAATTACATTCATAGTTATATTCAAATGCCCTCGTCCAGCGCGCCAAATTTCCGGAAATAAATACCGCATAAACAATTCACTGCAGTAGTTAACGCCGGTTTGAGAACAATATTAATTAAGAATTAAAATCGAAATGAGGGTGAAAAATTGTATATTAATTTAATAATAACAGTTTAACACCAATGGTTTAGCGCATAAAAAACTGAGATTCAGTAAATATTATTAATACATATATGAGAGGGAATTCACTAAAAGTGAACTCCCTTACGCTAGCCACTAAAGGTTGTTCTCAAGAAAAAATTTAGCACACCATGAACGTAAGCGGGCAGGACATATATATATATATATATATATATATATATATATATATATATATATATATATATAATATATATATATATATATATATATAAATAGGGTAAGCAACATGTTGCTTAGCCACATACCGAAAATTTAGAAAAAGCAGTCAAAAACCGCTTATTTCTATTTTCTACAAATATAACTCCACATATAACATATACATGTAACTCACATATGTAAAAAGAAAGAAAAATAATGAAAACAAAGTCTTCGGTCAGTTACGGACGCGTTTCTGGGTTAGAATTATAAATAACTCATTCCCGTCCTCAGCGCAACCTTCCATTAGATTATAGATTTGCAAAAGCAAATATATGTATATAAAGAACTATATATGTATGTATGTATGTATGTATGTATGTATGTATGTATGTTTGTATGTATGTATGTATGTATGTATGTATGTATGTATGTATGTTTGTCCTCTTTGTACATTTATGACCTCTATGTAAACTAGTCCCCCACGATAATTTGATTTTTTCATCGTTCATTTCTCTAAATCTCTCTCTATATAAACGGCAGTTTGTCTGTGCGTGTTTCTGTGTGTCTGTTTTCTCGTACCCTCACCCTGACCACGGCTTTCAACCGATTCTGATGAAACTTGACACACGCATAGCCCAATGTCATAATTCAAAACTAACGCAGCGAAAATTTTGAAAAGTTCCCCCAGTTCTGAAAAAAATCGATAAATTCGACATGGGGTCGAGAATCAGAAACCCAAACCACAGACCGTCTAGGGGACGCAACTCCACCTTTTTTAACTCTCAAAAAAAATTTACCATCATTTTTTTCCCATTTTTTTGCTATTTTTTGGCTATAACTCTCTAAAAATGCTTTATAGTTATTTCCCTTACAAACCTGAGCAACGCCGGGCGATACTGCTAGTTTTCTATAAATTCGTGTCAGATGATGTAAAATCTGAATATAATCGGAATTTGTTGTAAAAAAATATCTGAATATAATCGGAATTTGTTGTAAAAAAATTTTCCATCAATGGGAAGAGGAATTTCGGAAAATTCGGGCGAGTCAGCATTTGTTTGTTCATAACTTTCAAAAAAATGGATAGTTTTTAATGAAATCTCTCTCTATATAAACGGCAGTTTGTCTGTGTGTGTGTCTGTCAGGTTGTACCCTCACCCTGACCACGGCTTTCAACCGATTCTGATGAAACTTGACACACGCATAGCCCAATGTCATAATTCAAAACTAACGCAGCGAAAATTTTGAAAAGTTCCCCCAGTTCTGAAAAAAATCGATAAATTCGACATGGGGTCGAGAATCAGAAACCCAAACCACAGACCGTCTAGGGGACGCAACTCCACCTTTTTTAACTCTCAAAAAAAATTTACCATCATTTTTTTCCCATTTTTTTGCTATTTTTTGGCTATAACTCTCTAAAAATGCTTTATAGTTATTTCCCTTACAAACCTGAGCAACGCCGGGCGATACTGCTAGTGAAGATATAAATGAAACGCCACACCGAAAGACATAGCTTTCTATTCATCCATTTATCCATCCGTGTATCTATCTATCTATTATCTATCTATCTGTCTATCTATCTATCTATTTATCTATCTATCTATCAATCTATCTATCTGCTTATCTATTTAACTATTTCATACATACTTGCACACACAAACACACACACTCACACACACACGCATACATTAGTATGTTTGTATATGTATGTATATGCATGTATATCTATGTATATATATGTATATACATACATGCTTTATTAACCCACAATAAGCATACATACATGCGTTGTTAACCAATATATACACTAGGAGAGAGCAAGAATGAGAGAGAAAAAGAGCAAGAGAGAGAGAGAGAGAGAGCAAAGATTTAAAGAAAGAAAAAGAGAGAGAAAGATGTAGTATATGAAAATGGCAATAAAAATGCTTGCAAAATATTCGTATGGCAGGCAACACGTCATTTGATCAGTGTAACGTAGATTTCTTTGCTTACTCTGTTTGCAACTCAATAAAAGTATCGAATTTTCATAGGCTTCAGAAACATTGACAGCTTCGCATTAAAACGAGTAGAAGTGCTTATTATTGTTTCCTCTTCTTCAAACTTTGGTGTTGCTGAGTGTAAAGGAAACGCGGAACTGAGAAATGTGTTGATTAATTATTTGTATCAATATTGTTGTTATTTTTAAATATTTTTGTTATAGAAACGTTCCAGAAGAGTAAATCATTTTGAAATGGACCTGACATGAAAGATATAATGTTTTCTTTTGATTAGGCAAAAGGCCAAATTTTCTAATAGGAGAAGTGTTATAGACAAATTGTATCGATGATATTAGAGGTTCTCTTTCTTTATCGAGTGGCAAATTCGATCTGTATGGAATTTGAGCTCAGAATGAAGATAATAAAAAATGGCGTGGGATTCAACTCTTTCAGCCAATTCGCTGTGAAAGGGATAAATAAATATTTAGTCGGATGTCAGTATTCAAAACTTCCGGAGTTTCATACATGTTGTTACCGTGATTTCCTTTCTTTTTATCATTTTTAAAAATATATTTATTCATTTTTGTCATGTTTCCTAGGCATTAACATAACTGCTGTCTGATAAGATGTTTGCTTCCCAACCGCATACTTTCGGGTTCAGCCCCAAAGTGTCATTGCGTGCCACCTTCGGATAGTATCTCCTGCAACAGCCCTGTGTCAAGCAAGACCTTTGTAGTAGATTTGGTAAAGGAAACTGAAAGAAAATCGTCGTATAGATTTGTGCTAGGCTTCATTTCCATAAACGCCAGCTTAATTTAATTCGTCCTTTGTCTAAAGACACCTGTTGTTATGTCCTGTTATTACTGTATTTGTGTAACATTGTCCGTTTTTTTTTCGTCCTTGTTTTTGTATACATTCGCTGCTTTCTTGAAAGGAATCTAATGCTCTTAGCCTAGTTTTTCCTTGGGACTGGCCAGATTGGAGCAATCTCAAGTAAATTCAGCCGAAATTGCGAAGATAATCTGGTACTTGACTGAGGTACGTTTACTTACATACATACACGATGGATGCCCCCTCGTTATCGAGTATGGCCATTGCACGAACTTAACTGTTACTGGTGCTGTGATCGAATGTGACTTTTTAGCCCAGCTAAAGATCTACAATATCATGTACAGGCAACTAAAACCTTTACCGGTAATAGCCGGCTGCAGAAGTAACTTGGCTTCATGTACCTTTGCATGTCGTTTAAGTCCTCCTGCCGAATTACACTCTCTTCCACATACCCGATATATATGATTAGTATGGTGTGTTACACCACTACCAGTGGCCAGGTTGTCACTCATCTGTCTCGCTTTATGACTACAAAGATGACTCTTGAGTCCAGCTTTACTGAGGCAGGGTCTTGCACAGACACTGCATGTCAGCATCATAGGAAGACCCTTCCCATCTGGAAGTGTAACAGCCATGCCTTTCCTGATATCCCTCCTTACTTTCTCATGAGCAACTCGAGATTTCTCAAAAGTGGCTGTCACCTCGAGCACAATCCTTCTCCACCTGCTACGATCAATAGCTATGCCTTCCAATGTGTCAGGAGAGATGCAAGCATCTCTTAAGGAAACCTTCAGCAAGTCCTTATACCTCTTTTTTGGTTTATGTGGAGGTCGTTCTCCTTTAGCTAACTCTCTATAAAAGATATGTTTTGGCATCCTTGAATCCTTCATCCTAACCAGATGACCACGCCATCTGAGCCTTTGCTTTAGCACAAGAGCTTCTATACTTTCACACCGAGAGCCATCCAATATTTCAAGATCACTGATGCGGTCCTTCCACTTAATGCCATAGATCCGTCTGAGATACATCTGATGGAAACGTTCCAGTTGTTTAAGGTGGTGTCGATATGATTGTGGTAATTATAGGGGAGTATCATTGCTGTCTGTCGTAGGAAAGGTTTTATGCAGGGTACTTCTGGATCGTCTGCTGAAATACGTTGCAGATTGTGTTCTTCCAGAAAGTCAATCTGGCTTTCGTGTGGAACGTGGCACTGCTGATATGATCTTTTCAGCTAGACAGCTTCAGGAGAAGTGTGTGGAACAGGGTCTGGATTTGTATCAGGTTTTTGTCGATCTGTCAAAAGCCTTTGATACCGTCAATAGAAAAGCATTGTGGAAAGTCCTCCTGAAACTTGGGTGTCCTGAAAAGTTCCTAGGTCTTTTCATGAAGACATGAATGGTAGGATGAATGTTAGAGGGAAAATGTCGGAGCCCATTTCAATACATACATACATACATACATACATACATACATACATACATACATACATACATACATACATACATACATACATACAGGATGATCTGGTTAAATTTGACTGTTTTTGTCTACATTTTTTTCAGGAAGTGTATGATGTGTTGATGAACGGCAGACGGCGTCGGAGAGTATAAAGATAAAATTGTAGTTGAGAAAAAGTGAGTGGATATAGTGGACTAGAAACCATCTGAATTTTGGGAAATGTCACGATGATTCGGAGGATGGCAACAGAGATGTGCTGGAACAACCACTCTGATCTTTAGGGCCCGCACTTTTGGCAATTTACATTCTCAGATTTGCCAGGTCCGACAAATACAAATCAGACTAATAGGGGAAACCAATTGAAGGAGAATACTATTGAGGTTTTATAATATTATTTTAGTTAGTGTAAGAACTCGATGCCACAAGATAATCCATATAAATATATGAAATGGTTTCTAATCAATTAGCCTTGCAACATAAATATTTATAAAAGTATGATTATAAAAATACAAGCGCAAGAAAGTTCAAAGATTCAGAGTTCACGCACACACACACACACACACACACACACACACACAACACACACACACACAGACACACACACACACACACACATAAACACACACACAAACAAGCACGCTCCACTCGTGCGCACACACACACACACGCATAATATAATTATTCTTTAACAAGAATATTATTGACTGATTTCGAAATTTCAGTTAGTTGATCCATTGGCTATGGGTGAACTAGTCGGAAATTCGAAGTTACTGTCAATAATATTTTTGTCCAAAGAAAATAAATGTGTGCTCTACAATAACATGGAGTAGCCCATCAGATGAATGTAAAATCCTTTTTATTATAACTGAATATAAACACACACACAGATACACATACATACATACATACACACACACACATACATATATATATGTGTGTGTGTGTGTGTATATATATATATATATATTATATATATATATATATATACAGGAATACATCGACTTAAATCGTTTTCCTTTATACGTCTGTTTCCAAAAATAATATGTGGGAAAATAAAAATCAAGTTAAGTCATTTTACTCGACTTTACATCTGTCCGCCAAAAATATTGGAATCGTAAAATCACTAGAAAACCGTTAAAAGCACATAAAATCATGTTACTGTCCAATAAATAGGAATAAAAGCATATAAAATCATATTAAAATACGTACAGTAAATGTTAAGATGCACACCATAAAGTGGTGTAGTTTAGTGAACGAAATCAGGACATCAGCTGTGTTTGTCTTATTTATCGGTCTTTTTGAGCTGATATTGCATTTTAGTTCCAATATCTACCGTTAGGCGTCGTTGATCCTCGTGATTCCCGCAACTGTTTTGTATTCAGATTTGTTTACGTCTGTTTATCTGCTACTTTCTCATTCTCATTCACTTGTGACTTTATTTTTTGCCCCCAGGGCTCCTAAGAAAATTCATAGTGAAAGTGCTAAGCATCATGTTATAACACTGGAAAATAAACTGGCTATGATAAAACGCCATCAAAAAGGTGAAAAAGTGGTAGGAACTGCACGATCTTTTGGGATGGGTCGGACAACTGTACCGACGATTGTACATGATAAGGACAAGATTTTAGCAAATACCAAATATGAAGCCCCAGGGATGAAGAACACTGTCATCAATAAGAAAAGATGCAAAGTCTTTTTTTTCTTTGGCTTGTTAGGTTGAATCGTCATCGTGCTACTATTAACCAAGAAATCATTCAAGAGAAAGCGTTGTCTTTAAGGACCTGAAGAAAAAAATCCAGATGAGAATGATGTAGAGTTCAAGGAAAGTCAAAGATGGTTCATGAGACTTAAGGAGCGAAGAAGTTATCACTCCATTAAGAACCAAGGTGAAAGTGCCTCAGCTGATGAACAAGCAGCAGCGGAATTTCCTAATGCATTAAAGAAACTCATCGAAAAAAAAAAACAGGTTTCTTCCCTAATAGATTTTTAACGTAAACAAAACTGGATTGTATTGGAATAAATTGCAAGACCGTTCATTCATTTCCAAGGAGGAGAAAGCTACGTGTGACCATTATGCTGGGAGGTAATTGTGCAGGAGATTTTAAGTTAACGCCATTGCTTATGTATCATGCACATAACCCCCGTGCCCTGAAGAACAGACCCAAGGCATCTCTCCCTGTTATATGGATGGCTAATTCAAAAGCATGGGTTACTGTTGTTGTTTTTGAAGATTGGTTTTTCAATCATTTTATCCCAGCAGCAGAGAAGTACTGTAAAGAGAAGGGAATTACTTTTAAGGTTTTACCTATCTTAGATAATGCTCCTGGCCACCCGCAAAACATCGTAGATTTTTACCCCAACGTTACCGTCGTATAGCCCCGCCCTCCGAACACCACGTCTCTTCTGCAGCCAATGAATCAGGGAATAATTGCTACTGTCAAGTGTTACTATAGGGAGCATACGCTGCGGCAAGCAATAGCTGCAACTGATCTTGATGAGGCCATCACACTTCGTGACTTTTGGAAGACATACGATATCTGTAAGGCTGTACAGAACATAGCAGCGGCAGGGAATGATGTACAGAGCACGGCTGTGAGTGGTGTTTGGAAGAAGCTTTGCCCGCATTTCGCGAATGATTTTAAGGGGTTTGGTGACTACGAGCAAAGAACTGGAAATAGATTTGGAGGAGGAGGATTTCACAGATTTATTTGAAAAAGACATGCAGTCCCTGACGAACGAGGATTTGATAGAGCTTCGCCAGCAGCAAAATAAAGAAAATGCAGCAAGCATTTGCATACATCGAAAAAGAATTTTCTATATTCGAGAATATGGATCCAAATGCTCAACGCTTTTCCAGCATTATGGGGGCTTGTCACGAAGCTGTTGCTCCTTATAAAGTAATCCTTGAGGAAAAGAAGAAGACAATTCAAGGAACTCTCAACCGGTT
>NC_043003.1:64946802-64961802 GCF_006345805.1 Octopus sinensis | reverse complement strand
TAAGATAAATAAAATAAGTTACTTGGAAATTACTGTCCAAAGACTCATAGGGCTGCTTTTTCGATTCCCATGGATGTCACCAACCGAGATAACACATCCCTCTGAACAGCCCTGTTCGTTGCAAGGTAATTCATTTAGAGATGAGCGGGACTTCAGCAACATAAAATGAAACGTTTTTTCTCAAGAGCACCACACAACGACCGGTCCGGGAATCGAAACAACGAACCTACGTACCAACACCACAATCATTTGGCCACGTGCCTTCACAGAATACGATAATAATTATAATTATTATATTATGATACGAGGAGTGTTTATTAAAGATTTCCCCTGACCCACTTCCCAAGGACTGGGATACACGAAACTTGGCATTATTATTAGTCCTCCTCTACATAGCTACCACCAATGGTGACACACTTCTCTCATCGCTTTATGCAGCTGTGAAGACCTCGTCTGTAGAAGTTTGTAGGTTGCATCAGGAGCCAAAACTTTTCCTCGGAAATAAGTTCATCATCATCTGAAAAGTGCTGCCCTTTCAAAAAAGACGTCACGGTTGGAAAGAGGTGGAAGTCAGATGGTGTGTGGTTGGGAAAATAAGGGGAATGAGGAAGGATTCCTAGCCACAGGAGTGTGCTTTTATCTGGGCAACATGGGCATTGTGAATTGGGGTGTTGTCTTGGATGAGGGCAGACTCCTTCGGTCAGCCTGCCACGCCTGTCTGCTTTGATGGCGTCCTGCAATTTCTGCAGCAGAGAAGCATATTATGCCCCGTTAATTGTGGTGGCCTTTGCCAGAAAATATATCATCACTACTCCTTGCCGGTGCCAAAAGACTGCGAGCATCCCTTTGCCTGCTGAGTTGGACACAGCCCTTCTTTGGAGGTGGCGAGTTATCATGCTTCCATTGCTTCAACTGGACTTTAGTCTCAATATCATAGTGATGGACTCATGTTTCATCTTTTGTGATAAGTCTGCCGAAGAAATCCCCCTCGTTTTCTTGGCACATTGCAATCCTTGGGTATAATATCCAACGTATTTGTTTAAGAAAGAAGGGTAAGATTTGAGGAAAATCTAGCTACTACTTCTAACATTTTGGGCAGCCTTGTTGAGGCTCCTTTGGTAGCGCTAATCTTGCGGTGCTTATTTGAAAGCAGTCCATAGAGTAGGAGAAAACAACATAAAAAAAAACTACAGGGTGTATATCCTACTTCAAATCACTAATATGAATCTGAACCCTATCGTTCCACAAGGTAGAAATAACCGAGTGGGATGCAGGCACGATTTGCAACCGTTTGTTTTGGGGTTTAATCCCACTGCGTAATACCTTCGATGTGTGTGAGGATTTGGCTGACGGAAACTGTGTGGAGGTCCGTCGTGTGTATATGTGTGTCTGTATACAGCTGTAGGTTGTGTTTATGTTGGTTTGTTTACATCCTTTAACTTGCTTTCGTCAAAAGTTAACGATAGAATAAGCACCAAGCTTTAAAGCAAAATAAGTACTGAGGTGGAATTGGACTGCATGGCCGCAGTCAAATGGCTGAGAAAAAAAAACGAAAAAGATAAGCGATAAAACATACAATAAGACGAGAAGTTTGCTGCCTTTGATCAGAGGCCTGCTCAATCAGGAATGACCTGGGGTTAAATAACAACGACGACAACAGCGCCATGTGTTGCTCATCAACGCCCACCCAACGACTTAGAGTGGTTAATAGACCAGACATCACTTAATATTATGTGTTTCTCCTCCTCCCCTCCTCCTCCTCCTCCTCCATCTAAATTTTCTGTCCTTCTGTCTTTCCCTCTCTGTCTCTCCCTCTCTCCCTCTCTGTCTCTCTGTCTCGCTCTCTCTTTTCATTGTCCCCCTCTCACTTTCTTTTTCTCTTCTGTTGCTCTCTGTCGTTCTCCTCTCAACTTACCTGTCAAACTACATTAATCTCTTCTATTTCACCATTGAATCTAATATATTAAAAATAGAAAGACGGTTAAGACGAAAAGCCACTCGAAGATAAATGCTGGCTATATACATATTAAAATAAACAACACATATACTTATTTTCATATATTTGTTTATTTACATATATAGACAGTTTTTTTTTTTTTTTTAAATATCACTTTTATATATTTTTAATCAAGTATCTATATTTCATTTATGTTTTATTGCATTTTGTGGCAAAGGCAGGCAGTCAGTTCTGATTCGTATTTCATCTGATGGTACTTGCGATTTTTGAGTCAAAAACTGACAACAAAACAATAAAAGCCATCATTGAAGATAAACAAAAGAATTAAAATGTTTCGACGCTGATGTCGTAGTTGTGAGCAGTGAGAGGGCGATGTATTTTAATCTGATAGCGAGGATGAAGCTAGTGGCGGTGGTGGTGGTGGTGGTGGTGGTGGTGGTGGTGGGGTGGTGGTGGTGGTGGTGGTGGTGGTGGTGGTGGTGGTGGTGATTGTAGTGGTGGTGGTGTGGTGGTGGTGGTGGTGGTGGTGGTGGTAGTGGTGGTGGTGGTGGTGATGGTGGTGGTGGTGGTGGTGGTGGTGTGGTGGTGGTGGTGGTGGTGGTGGTGGTGGTAGTGGTGGTGGTGGTGGTGGTGGTGATGGTGGTTGTGGTCCTCGTCGTCCTTGTCGTCGTCGTGACCGTGGTGTTGCAGTTGGGAGGATAGCTCTAATCTAGCACTGATAGTTCATTTAATTGCTTCAGTCATTGGACTGCGGCCATGCTGGGTCATCGCTTTAACGTGTTCAATTGAAGAAATTGGCCCGGTACATTTCTTCTTTTGTGTGTGTGTGTTTTTTTTTGTTTATTTTTTACTTTTAAGTCTGGTAATCATTCATTTCTTATGTTTTGCCGAATCATTAATGTTACGAGGAACATAAGCAAACCAGCACCAGTTGTCAAGTGATGGTGAGAGACAAAAACATCAAAACATAAAATAACGATCAGAATAACTGCTTCCTTGCCACATACATACAATAAAATGTAAGCACAACAGACCTGATATAATGACTTGAGATAGAGAAGAGAAACTGTGTACAGTTGAGGAAATCAGCTGCCCAGCTGATGTTAACATAAAGCTGAAGATCAGTGAAAAAGAGAACACCTATGCTGAACTATTGAGAAATCTGCAGTTACTCTATCCAGATTACAGGTTCAGGTTTATACCTGTGATTATTGGAATCCTGGGATATGTAACACACTGCCTAAACACCAATCTTGAGAAATTAGGCTTCTCAAAACCAGAAAGGAGAAAACTAATTCAAAGACTACAGATCCAATCCATCACTGGAATTGTAGAAATTTGAAAAACTTCCTTGAAGTTTATCATTTAAATATATATGAACATGTCTAGATATGTAATGATATGCATAAGAATATATACATAAAACATACAAATCTGCATATACATACATACATACATACATACACACAAAAATATGGAAACGCATTGTGCAACAGAATGGTTCATATTTGGTTGATTAAAAATGTAATGGCAAGTATTTATTGACCTTTTTCTTTCCTTTAAAAATCGGCACAAACTTTCCGGACAACCCAATAGTAATATCCATAAGACTTACTGTTAGCTCTTGGAGAATACTAATACGCATGCGTGTGTTAACTGCAAATGCAACAACACTACACACCTAAAACAAAAAAAGACAATCGTAACGACGACGGCGACGGTCACCACCGCTACCACCGCCACCACCATAAACATAACCATTACCACAATGTCAACAACAACAAAATGGACGCCAGGCACAGAAAGTAATCCACTCACCTTGCAAGTGCTATGAGCCATAACATTTCGCATGACTTGATGGTAAGCAACAGCAGCAGCACTACTACTACTACTACTACTACTACTACTACTACTACTACTACTACTACTACTACTACTACTACCACTACTACTACTACTACTATTACTAATACCACCACCAACACCACCACCACTAGTCTGTCGTTTGGTGTGCAGTGGTGTGTGAATCAATAACTAGCCAAAGTACACATTATACTGAATTTTCTCCTCCCTACTTTTGTCTAAGTCAAAGCAATAATGTGTGTGTGTATGTGTTTAGGTGTGATTTTGTGTTGTGTGTGTGTGTGTGTGTTCATGCGTGCGTGTGTATGCATGTGTATGCGTCTGTATAAGTATATAAAATGAATAACGCAACGTTTCTCCACTTCGCTGTCACAATATACGGCGTAAATACATACGTACATACATGATGGCTATCTATTCATTAGAGGAGCATGACCATCGCTGACAGGAATTGTCAGCGATGCCATGCAAGAGTTTAAGTCGAGTGCGACTTGAACAATGTCATAACGACTGTTACTAACTATACGAGTGGCAAGCTTACTATAGACAAGCATACATGCATACAGATAAACAGACATACGGATACACATACAGACAGAGAGACATATACATACATAGTGCTGAGGGTCAATATGGATGCAGTCGAACAGTTAAGAATGATCTCCCATACTTTCTATACTGTCTCTAGACATATAAGAAAATTTACCATGTATACTTCTCGCTGTCCTGGAACCACTAAGCAGGAAATATGCGAAAGCGAATATTCAGTGCTACAAAAATTACCAAATCTATTACACGAAGTTCAGTATGCATTTATCTCGGAATCCCGTGACTACGGAGTCCATCTAACCTCCGCAGCTATAGGTCCCCTACGATAAGCTGGAGTAAAGCTAATCGTCACATTATTTCCTTTGACAGATTTTGCCAGTATGACAATATCCTGAATAAGTAAGGCGGCGAGCTGGCAGAATGGTTAGCACGTCGGGCGAAATGCTTAGCGGTATTTCGTCTGCGTTACGTTGTGAGTTCAAATTCCGCCGAGGTCGACTTTGCCTTTCATCCTTTCGGGGTCGATAAATTAAGTACCAGTTACGAACTGGGATCGATGTAATCGACTTAATACCTATGTCTGTCCTTGTTTGTTCCCTCTGTGTTTAGCCCCTTGTGGGTAATAAAGAAATAGGTATTTCGTCTGCCGTTACGTTCTGAGTTCAAATTCCGCCGAGGTCGACTTTGCCTTTCATCCTTCCGAGGTCGATTAAATAAGTACCAGTTATGCACTGGGGTCTATATAATCGACTTAATCTGTCTGTCTGTCCTTGCTTGTCCCCTCTGTGTTTAGCCCCTTGTGGGCAGTAGAGAAATAGGTATTTCGTCTGCCGTTAGGTTCTGAGTTCAAATTCCGTCTAGGTCAACTTTGTCTTTCATCCTTTCGGGGTCGATAAATTAAGTACCAGTTGTGTACTGAGGTCGATCTGATCGAGTGGTCCCCTCCCCCAAAACTTTCGGGCTTTGTGCCTAGAGTAGAAAAGTATATTTCTAAGGTGGCGAGCTGGCAGAAACGTTAGCACGCAGGGCGAAATGCTTAGTGGTATTTCGTCTTAGTGATATAATTGGTACTTCGTCTTAGTGGTATAATCTTAACCAGTTGGACATATTAATATAATTTTTTTCAAATATTTTAACAAAGCAAGGAAATGGAAAAAATTCATGTTGTCGCTAGTGTAGCCAATAATAGACTACACTTCCAAGAATCGCATAAAGCTTATTGGTGTCATAGTTTTGTAAGGGATTGTAATTCATTTCTAATTCATTTTTCTCTTTCGTCATCTGCTGTCAACTCACTTTTGTCCTTAATTCAAATCAGACAGTCTTCTAGTCTTAGATTTAGTAGTTGATAAAGAGATAAATGAATTAAAAATGAATTACAATCTCTTACAACATTATGACACCAATAAGCTTCAAACGATTCTTGGAAGTGTAGTCTATTCTTAGCTACAATGCGACAACAGGAATTTTTTCCATCTTGCTCTGTTAAAATAGTTGAGAAAAATTATATTAATGTATCCGACTAGTTAAAATTCTATTTATTTATTTGTGCAGTTGAAAATGGCATTGCATTTAAACTGATGTAATGATTGCATTGTTCAATTAAATGGAGCCGCTTGAAACGGTCGTACTGCATAACTACTTTTGATTTTATTCACCTTACTTCGAGCTGTGCGAATAATACCGGATTGATTTGGTGCTTCAACTTATGTACCTAATATATATAATATATATATATATATATATATATAATATATATAACAGGCACACACACACACACATACACCACACACACACACACACACACACACCACACACACACACACACATATATATATATATAATATATAATATATATATATATATATAATATATATATATATAACAGCACACACCACACACACATACCACACACCACACACACACACACACACACACACACACACCACACATATATATATATATATATATATATATATATATATAACAGGCACACACTTACACATACACACACACGTACATATACTCACACACATATATTCATGTATATGGCAGGCTTCCACACAATTTCCTCTATGAAATCCACTCACAAGGCATTAGTCAGCCCTGGTCTAAAGTAGGAGACTCTTGTTTAAGTTGATGCGTATTGGGACTGAATCCAAAACTACAAGGCTACAAAACGAGCTTCCTTCCTACTTCTCTTTCAGGTAACAGTTACTAAGCAATCACATGGTTCTGTGGTTAAAGCGTCGGGCTCATAATCATGAGGTAGTGAGTTCGATTCCCGGATCGGGCTATGTATTGTATTCTTGAACAAGACACTTTATTTCACTTGCTCCAGTTCATTCAGCTGTAAAAATGAGTTGTGATGTCACTGGTGCTAAGCTGTATCGGCCCCTTTGCCTTTCTCTTGGATAAGGAAGCTGGTATGCTTGGTCAACTGCTGGTTTTCCAGAAAAACAACCTTGCCCGGACTTGTGCCTCAGAGGGGAACTCTCTTGGTGCAAATCCATGGTCATTCATAACCGTAGGTGGTTTAACCCCTTACCTTAAGCAATTATAAGAACAGGTGCAATTGATTTTAATATAATCAACTATTGTACCATGTAACGATTTCACCAGACAGTTCTTTCTAACTGCATAGTCATGATTGGGCCTATATGGACTTTCCTATTTTTAAGATGTTATAGTATTGATTTGAAGGAGATTTTATTACCAATTGCGGCAAATCAACCAGCCCCTGAGAGGCTTCCTTATTGATCCATTGTTAGTTGTTAACATTGAAGGTGGTGGTGACGGAGGTGATGATTATTTTTAATGCTGTCTGGTGACCTCTTTCACCAGACAGCATTCGATGTCATTAGCAAAGTGATTTGTTACATTGATCCGAGTCCTCGCATTGATATTTAGGGGATTATTTTGTCCACAATTCTTGAATAGTTCTTTATTTTATTTCATAAATATTGAGAGAGTGAAAGACGTAGATAATCTCGGCAAAATTCGAACTCAGAGTACAAAGAAGCTACTTAAATTGTTAAATCGTCTGACGGATATCAAACGTTCGTCTGATTCAGCCAAACCACAACAGATTCCTGATACCAAAGTTATTGGTACCCAAAAGATTAAGACTACATTAATTATTCTACGAAGCAGCAGAGCAGTCTCTATGCAGTCTTGAATTGCAAGAAACAACAGTCATAACACACTCAACCATCTTTTTAAAAAAGAGTAAAGCATAAAACAATCTAGTATTCTTTTATTCTTTTATTTGTTTCAGTCATTTGACTGCGGCCATACTGGAACATTGCCTTTAGTCGCACAAATCTACCATCAGACTTATTCTTTGTAAGCCTAGTACTTATTGTATCGGTGTCTTTTCTCGAACTGCTAAGGTACATAGGTTTGAAGCGACGGTGGGGAGACAAACACAGACACACAAACATATACATACATACATATATATATGACAGGCTTCTTTCAGTTTCCCTCAACCAAACCCTCTCACAAGGCTTTGATCGGACCAAGGTTATAGTAGAAGACACATATCCAAGATGCCACGCAGTGGGACTGAACACAGAACCATGTGGTTGGGAAGCACAGCCACTCCTAGTTGGGATGGTCATGGTCACTATTAGAACGCCGTTAATCATAGATGAGAGCTCAATAAGAGCTGAGTTACATCTAGAGAACTACTACAACTATTACTACTACTAGAACAACAACTGCTACTACTACTACTACTACTACTACTACAAAAACAACACAATAGACACTACTACTACTACTACTACTACTACTACTACTACTACTACTACTACTACTACTATTACTACTATTAAAACACTACTACTATTACAAAACAACAGCAGCAAAAACAAAAATGACTACTCTTCATATTCTGCATAACCAGCATACAGTAATTTATATCCTGGATATTAATTACATAGTTATTCATATTCTACAGAATACTTGTACCGATATTCCTAAAGTACAGATTAATGGTACATTTGGCCGTGTCGTATAAATCAATTCGACAGTTGTTTTCGTTTTCTGAAGATTAATTCTACGTTTATTTGTGCCATACAGATTAATTCTATACTTGGTCAGATTATTTAGATTATCCAGATTAATTCTAGCGTTAATCGTGTCCTATCAATTAATTTGATAGTTATTCATAGCTGTAAGTTCAAATTTTACCGATTTTAACTTAGCATATTATTTTTTCCATTTTGGGTCGATAAATAAATTATCGTGCCCGTGTTGGGATTGCTTTTTCTTTTCATGTCTCACTTTCTCTGCCTATGTGTTTGTGTGTATATATATATATATATATATATATATATGCATATATATATATATATATAGATATAGGGAAGGGTGGCTAGAGCGTCGAGCTTATGATTGTGAGGCTGTGGGTTCGATTCCCAGACCAGACTTTGTGTCGTGTTCTTGAGCAAGACACTTTATTTCACGTTGCTCCAGTTCACTCAGCTGTAGAAATGATTTGCGACGTCACTGGTGCCAAGCTGTATCGGCTTTTGCCTTTCCCTTGGATAACATTGGTGGCGTGGAGAGAAAAGGCTGGTATGCATGGGCAACTACTGGTCTTCCATGCAGACAACCCAAGGTTGTGCGTTCGCCGGTGAGGCGACTTTCTGCCCAGATTTGTACTCTGGAGAGAGAACCTCTTAGGTGCACCTATGGTCATTCGTGACCGACGGAGTCTATTATATATATATAATAAAATAGGGTAATAATAAATTATTATTACCAGTGGCCTAGCACAAAAAACGAATTAGTCTTTAGACTATATATTATTAATACAATAAGAGGCTTCCAAAGGAATGAAAATTAAAAACGTTTATCATCTCAGCTATTTCCCAGACCGACGGTTTCTAACTATTTCCAGCAAAAAAGTATTTTCTGAAGGCCAGTTTTCTTCAGTGGGACAGCCTTTAGATTTCAGACATACAGACAGCTAGATCCACATGTAGACCTAACGGTTCGTATGTCTGGATTCTAAAGGCTGTCCCGTTAGGTCTACATGTGGATCTAGCTCTCTGTATGTCTGGATTCTAAAGGCTGTCCTACTGAAGAAAACTGGTCTTCAGCAAATACTTTTTTGCTGGAAATAGTTAGAAACCGTCGGTCTGGGAAATAGCTGAGATGGTAAACGTTTTTAATTTTCATTCCTTTCGTGAATTTATCCTTTTTTGTGTTCTAGCACAACGCTTTCCTATTTGGAAGCCTCTTATTGTATTTCTATATGAATAATATATAGTCTAATGACTTATGTTAGAATTAAAAAAAGTTAAATTTAAATCTATACACAGAAGTAGCTGTGTGGTAACAAGTTTGCTTCTCAACCGCATGGTTTCGGGTTTAGAACCACTGCGTGCTACCTTAGACAAGTGTCCTCAGCTATACCTTCTCAAAATAGTAATACTTTACTCTGTGAATACACAATGACAGTGGAGTGGTTATGTTACATGCTAGAAGTAACAGCTACAGCATCCGGAATTTCATACTTTTGTATATATATATATTTTTTTTGATATTGTTCTCTTTGGTCCGTGTTAAAAGAGAAAAACAAGCATTTTTTGCTAACAAAATATGTCTTTGTACAAAATTATCGCAAATTATTTTGTTTAATTTGGTCATCGCAAAATGCAATTTTCGCCATCATTCGTCCAAATTCATCTTCGTCAGTCATCGTGGATTTCAAACTTACAACCTACATAATCATCACGTGACAACCACGTTTCATCACACTCCATTACGTCATCAGTATATCACTTCAATAAAAGTAACACATCCAAATGTCTACATCTCATATGCCGATAGATTACGTAGAGTATGTTGGAATTGCTTCAAAGGTTACAATCAATATGGAAAAACGAAAAACTAAAATTTCTTATTCAAAACGCGCTTTTGTATTCACATACTCTACACAAGTTTGAACACAGAAATGCAGTTACTGTTGTAATTTCAGAGAACCAAAATGAAGGGAAGTTTATGCGGGTTACTGAAGTAATAAAACTGCTATCGGGAAACAATTTCATTTCAATTGGTAAACACATTAAAGACTGCGAACCGTTTCACTATATCAGCTTTATTGTGAGGGAAGATCCTAGTGCATACGTACAATAGATAAGCACAGAATTAGTGATCGAACTAATTAACCGTTAATTTATTAAAACTGTCGGTTTCGCCGGCTTTTTGGATCACCAGATAAAATTGATCCATATTCGGCTCACGAACGTAAAATCGTGTGTTCGATTCCTGGATATCCGTTCTGTCCTTGAGCAAAGCATTGTCCACTCAGCTGACAAAGGGTTGGCTTTGTCATATTCTGTGTCACGCTGAATCTTCCTAAAAACTATGTTAAGGGTACGCGTGTCTATGGAGCACTCAGCCTTTTGCACGTTTATTTCACTAGCAGGCTGTTCCGTTGATCGGATCAACTGGAACACTCTTCGTTGTAACCGACGGAGTACCATTGTATATGTGTGTGTATGTGTGTATTTATGTGTTTGCATGTGTGTATATATATATATATATATATATATATATACACATACATACATACATACATACATACATACATACATACATATACACACATGCAGGAGTGGCTGTGTGGCAAGTAGCTCCCTTACCAACCGCATGATTTCGGATTCAGTCCCACTGCGTTTCACCTTGGGCAAGTGTATTCTAGTATAGCCTCGGACTGACCAAAGCCTTGTGAGTGGATTTGGGAGATGGAAACTGAAAGAAGCCCGTCGTTTATATATATATGTGTGTGTGTGTGTATGTGTGTGTGCATGTCTGTGTCTATGATGCATGTCTGTGTTTGTACACCCACCATCGCTTCAAAAACGATGCTGGTGTGTTTACGTCCCCGTAACTTAGCAGGATCGGCAAAAGTGATCGATAGAATAAGTACTAGGCTTCAAAGATTTGTTCGACCAAAGGCGGTGCTCCAGCATAACCGCAGTTAAATGACTGAAACAAATAAGAGAATAAAAGAATATATCCACACACACATGCATTCACATAAATACACACACACACATATTAAATATATATACATATATAATATATATTTATACATATATACATATATATGTTATTATATATATATATAATATATATATATATAATATATAACATATATATATATATATATATAATACATATATACAATAATATATTTTATATATATTGTGCGTGTGTGTGTTGTGTGTGTGCGTGCGTGTGTGCACATGTACATATAGCATACCATATATGTATATATATACATATATACATATATACATATATATATATATATATATATATATTTATATATATATTTATATATATATATAACATAATATATATACATATATACATATATATGTATATATATGTGCGTGGGTGTGTGTGTGTGTGTGGTGTGTGTGTGTGTGTGTGCGGTGTGCACATGTACATATAGCATACCAAAGGATAAATACCTATATGATGACAAATTATAACGTTTGAACGTTGCTGCAGATAACCACCAATTTCACAGCAAAGCCATCATTACGCATTATAGATGCAACTATTTCCGTGTTTTGTTACTAACTACCTTATACCATACTGCAACATGTTACCAGACATTATTTAACATTCTCAGTTACCTCCCCCTTTACGCCCACAATTCCATCACACACACTATTTTGTTATTTTTTCTTTACTTTTAGTATATTATTTTCACTATCTGTTATTTTTCTTCTCCATTTCTCTATAAATTAGCTATCGTTTCACAACGGTAGTAATTATTATTATTTCGTAGCAAACTATCTATTACTTTCTTTATTCGGAACAATGAATCCCATTTAGCTACCAACAAACCGACATTTCTCAACATTTTAACGACCATTTTTCTGAAACAATGGCGATTTAGTTCTTGTCTCACAATAATATCAATAGATCTAATTAGATTTTCCTCTTGTTTTGGGGCCTTTTTTTTGTTTCTGTTTCTCTGTCTTTCATAAATTTTCTCACTTGTTTTCATGTTTTTATGTTTTTTGAGCAGGGCAATGGTGACGTTGGTGGGGGTCGTGGTGGTTGTGGTGGTGGTGCTGTAGCGAAAGTGGTGGTAATAGTGGTAATAAAGAGAGATTTCCCCCCCCACCGAATGCAATATCCATTAGGTGTCTTCTTTGCAATAGTTTTATAAGATTTGCAGTAATTGATTTATTAAATAGATGAAAATGCAGAAATTTTCCAATATAAGTACAGATGAATTTGTAATAGTTATGCTGTCCATTTTTCTTTTTCCAGAGGAATTAATGATGCGGAGATTTAGTGTTACTTTTGTTGGCGCAATTTGAACCCAGTTCACCTTTTATCAAGCAAATCTATAATTATAAAAGTATTGCAGTTGTAGCTATCTTGTCTGTTTCCAATGTATCTGAATCAGAGGCCCTTATCACAGTTTGCTTTTTCTTTGGCGGTGAGGATGTGATTTTAGGTTTCAAAACCAGTAATTTCGGAAGAAGGGTCAATTCGATTACTTTGATTACTCCAGCCCCAAAAGGCTGAGAGGCAAAGTCGACTTGGAACGTAAAGGTGTTACGAAATGCCGCTAAACATTTTTGCCCGGCGTGCTAATGATTCTGTCAGCTCGTCGCCCTAGGATGGAATTTAAGGGTAATTTATTTATGATTTTTTTCTAACCAGCCGGGTAACCGCTAAAGGTTTCTCTGTTGCCTTGACACAAGGGCCTCAATCTTTTAGGTAGCGTTTACTTTCGATTTAGAAAGCAAAACATACACGAACAGAATCTCGCAAAAGAAAATATTATATTGAGTCACTGGTGAAACCTCTGTGCCTCATTCGATTTGCTAGAAACAGCAGTCCCTAATTTCAGTCCTACTTATGCAAAAATATAGGACATTTCCTGGAGGAATCTCTTTCATCATAAGTCTACTCATTGAAGGCTGACAAAGAACGGGACAACAAAAGCATCGCTATTATTATTATTAATACTACAAGACGGTGAGCCGGCAGAATCGTTAGTATGCCAGGTGAAATGCTTAGCGGTATTTCGTCTGTCTTTACGTTCTGAGTTCAAATTCCGCCCACGTCGACTTTGCCTTTCATCCTTTCAGGGGTCGATGAAATAATCACCGGTTGAGTATTCGGATCGATGACATCGACCGTCTCCTCCGCCAAATTTCAGGCCTTGTGCCTATAATAGAAAGGATAAAGATTATTGTTATTAATACTCAAAAGCTATTACACGTTAATGCAATTAGTGGTAATGTTTTATCCTCTGATTTGGTGACAATCCTCAAATCTCAAGAATTTTGGGAGGGATTCTTACAAAGTATAGAATAGCATTTCTCTACTTGTGAACAATGCGTGTCTCAATTGCAAATGTCTTTCAGCCTTTTGTATAACAATTTGAGTATTTTACCCCAAGGAACAAATGTCACCTTTACGTCTCATAATCTCTTTATTTCTCTTGTTTGGTCCTTGTGTGTCTCAATTTTCTTAATAACTTTGCTATCCACCATACTATATGGTATTACAAAGTCTATGATATTAAACTACAATTATATCTGATCTCCTTTCTTCAATAGTAGACTTAGTGTTTATGGAGGCATCCCATAAACTCCTATAATTAACATTTAACATCACAGCCTCTGCATCGCTTTCTCGCCACTTTACTATCACTTTGAATCCAAACATTTCGTTAATTTCCTAATGCACTCTTTTATGACAGTCATGCTTGTTTTAAATTCTTTTTGGACCACCTTACTCCATTTGCTTAAGAGATGGTTAATATTTCGCCTCTTTTCCACAGGTTCTGTGTGTGTTGTCTGACTGAATTTCATCAAACTTTGTCATTTCTGCTCCCACAAAATGTTCATTGCTTTTTTCTGTGAACTCAAGTTCAAACCTCTTGCAAACATTCCAACTAAACATTCTTGAAATCATATCATGTCTACATTCTTTTGTATTAATTTTGAGATAACTGTGGACATCCTAACTCAGTATAGTAACAGTCAGGTCTGTATCGCTTATTTATTATTTATTCGTTTCAATTTACATTCACAGTCGGTTCCTGTGTTACTTTGATATTTTTCTTCAATACAACTTTTTATTCCAGCCAGAGTCAGCTGTCTTTGCCATCTCCCCGCGCTCACTCTCTCACTTGCTCTCACTCTCAACATCCTCTCTCTCTCTCTCTCTCTCTCTCTCTTCGGACGATTTTCGTCTCCCTCTGATGTATACTGCGTTTTTAAACAGCACTTCCATAAAAGATGTTATCTCCGAACTAATACCGTAGCAAATTGGTCTATCGCGATGTATTTACAATGAGTATGAGGCATACACATACGCACACTGACCCACACGCGTGCACACCCACGCACAGACACGCACATAGATACACAGATATATATTTATGTATACATACATACATATATACATGCATACATACATACATACATACATACATACATACATACATACATACATACATGGGCAAGTGTCTAAGTCCTGGGTCGACCAAAGCCTTATGAGACGAATTGGTAAGAAACCCAACACATATATGTATGTGTGTACGAGTGTGTGTGTGTGTTTCTACGTGTGTG
>NC_043003.1:64930945-64940945 GCF_006345805.1 Octopus sinensis | reverse complement strand
CGGTGCTTCACTTATAGAAACTGTTGGAAATAGTTATAATGATATGTTATGGACCAGATACATAAAGCTTGTCATTACAATACCGCTGTTTGTTTGTAAGAGCTTGTACGACAATGTTGGGTGATAAATTGTTCAATATTTCCATTTGTTGAGTAACCACTTTGAATCTTTACAAAACCATTGATACAATACAAAAACAGATACGGGATTTTCAAAAATATTTTGAAAAAAAAAAACAATAAGAAAACGTTCTGAAAAAATGGTGGCGAAGTGCTGTTGGATGAGTCCTTTTATGTTCAAAGGAAAAGTGCTATGGAATGAAAGTATTATGTCCGTTTGTTCATTTCCAAGTGTTTTCGATAACTTCTAATAGAAAAAAAAAGCTTTCACTTTCTACCTTAAGAATCGACATGTGAAAGTGAAAGTCTTTTTCCGATTACTTGGAAATTCACGAAACACTTGCAAATGAATTAACAAACATAATAGTATCATTCTTCCATTCTTTTTCTTTGAACATTAAGAATTCATCCAACAGCACTTTACGACCATTTTTTTTTTTTTTTTTTTAGTTTTCATTTTTCATTTTTTCAGTTTTCATTTATTGTATTTATTTAGCTTCTGCGAGATATCTTTCAAAAGCTTCTATCCTTTGTTGTAATATCTCAATTGTTTTGTACCGACTTAAAATAGTTACCCTATGAATGAAAATTTCAGCAATTTAGTAGCTAACTCTGTTGAACACATGTTTTTCATCTTTTTTAAAAGTAAATGGTGTTATAGACAGCGACTAACTGTGTATGTGCGAGTGTAACACATCACTGCAACAATTTTGAAAGTATCTTAATGACGTTATTTGGATGCACTGAAAATGCATATAAAACAATACATTATAACTAAATTGATAATGTCTGTCGTATTACAAATAGTATTAGTTTTTGTATGCAAACCCTAGTTATCTGCTCTATATTAATCGTACTAAAGTAATATCAATATAGTGAAAAATTTTTTAAGGCGGCAAGCCGGGCAAAATGCTTACCACCATTTCATCTGTCTTTACGTTCCGGGTTCAAATTCCACCAAGGTCGACTTTGCCTTTTATCCTGACGGGGTCGATAAAATAAGTTCCAGTTAAGTACTGGATATCGATATAATCGACATGCCCTTTCCTCTGAAATTTCTGGTCTCAAGCCGAAATTTTAAACCAATGTTGTGAGATCTGTTGTCTCAAAATCACACAAGACAAGGGTACGACTTTTCTACTCTAAGCACAAGGCCCAAAATTTGGGGGGAGGAGGCCAGTCGATTAGATCGAACCCGAAAGGATAAAAAGCAAAGTCGACCTCGGCGGAAGGTGAATTCAGAACGTAAAGACAGACGAAATACCTATTTCTTTACTACCCACAAGGGGCTAAATACAGAGAGGACAAACAAGGACAGACAGACGGGTTAAGTCGATTATATCAACCCCAGTGCGTAACTGGTACTTAATCTATCGACCCCAAAAGGATGAAAGGCAAAGTCGACCTCGGCGGAATTTGAACTCAGAACGTAACTGACAGACGAAAAACTGCTAAGCACTTCGCCCGGCGTGCTAACATTTCTGCCAGATCGCCGCCTTACACAGAGATCTTATATTCAAAAACGGAAGTCATACTGGCAGGATCAATAGACAATTTTGAATTATTGAGCTTTATGGTAACACCAACAATAAAAATGGATGATATCAGTATATTTCCAATCCTAATGCGTTGATCTTAGCAGTGATATTCTACTGTTGATGATGCAACTGAATGAATCATCTTTACTGATTAGTGACGAAGCGACAATAATTTAACCAGTCTTGGTTATATCTACGGAACTGTAAATCCTTTGAGTCATATTTGTGGGAGTAGAATATGACCAATAACACTGAAGCTTTCTGGATACGCAGAAAGAGACAGATAAATAGAAAATCAACTTCAACCACGAAGTGGTCACATATGCCGAGATATTAGTGTAGCTCACATTATCACATCTGATAAAGCAATTTTTAATTTTGTCCTTCAATCTTATTGTTGATATCTATCCTTAGTATCATGTAATTTTTCTTTTGTTTTAAGTTTTTGTTATGATATAGTTCTATATTTGAGCGATGAAGAATTATGCACATTATTTACATTTGACGGATATTTGTCCTCATCCTGTTTGTTGTTAACACAACGTTTCGGCTGATAAACCCTCCACCCTTCATCAGGTGTCCTGGGGGAATTTCAAACCTGGGTTCTCACTACTAAGGTATTTTTGCGATGTTATTATTATTATTATTATTATTATTATTATTATTATTAATAATAATAATAATAATAATAATAATAATAATATTCAGGCCACTGCCTGGAATCAAACTCGGAATATTAGTCGCGCTCTTAACCATTACGCCATATGCCCGTGGACATTTGGCGTAGTGGTTTTGTTATAGTTTTAATCGAAATATTTTTTGAACCATTTATTTTTCACTCTTATGATGATTCCGCCATATTTTTGGTCGCTACAACGTGTAGCAAAAGATGGCACAGTTCCCACTTTATACTGATGCTTCCGGTTTTGTTAAACCCTTCACTTCTACAGAGGTTATTCTATACGCATGTCATCTTTATTTTTCTCTCGCTCAAGACAGGAATGTGATTTAGAGAAAAGACAATTTCTGTGAGATATTTCTTTGTTTTGGAAATATTTTACATAATAATCAGCATGTTTGAAAATACACACACAAACA
Organism: Octopus sinensis; assembly: GCF_006345805.1. Lineage (NCBI taxonomy): Eukaryota > Metazoa > Mollusca > Cephalopoda > Octopoda > Octopodidae > Octopus > Octopus sinensis. The sequence continues at coordinate 64,938,190 of NC_043003.1, read as the reverse complement.
CACACGTACACATTCACACATACATGTGTGAGTATATACATATATATATATATATATATATACATCCATACACACACATGTATACACACACAAACACAAACATACACACACTCCACTCACAGGAAACAATCAAGGTTCAAATATATAAACTGAAAATAGGTTGCGAAAAGGGTTGAGGTCGACATCCCAAACTCCGACTCCTCTAGAATACCAGAGGGTCTCATAGGCTCTTTTCATATTTGTAACTTTTATCTCCATAAGAAAGCAAAAAACGGTAAGTTCCATGACTACCAAACAGAAGACAAAACCTTGAACACTTTGTGATGACAAGTAATAGAGGATAACAGAAGAAAATCATTGTACTTACCAGCTGAATACAGAAAGACTGACTTAATACCTGCTAAGTTGTGTATTAAATAGAAGGAGTGGCGGTTCTTGATCGCCAGCGCTTGTAACCATGGCACGTAAAGACAATCATTAGACAGCATCGATAAAGCGAGGTAAAATGCTTTTCCTTACTCGGCAGTCAAATAAAATCGACTTAAATTCTACATAAAGTGATGCTGCACTCATCCAAATCACGATATTCTTTTCTACTCTAGGCAAAAGGCCGGAAATTTTGGGGTCAGTCGATTAGATCGACCCCAGTACGCAACTTAATTTATCAACTCTGAAAGGATGAAAAGCAAAGTAAAGTCAGACGAAATACCGCTAAGTATTTCGCCCGGCGTGCTAACGTTTCTTATTTCTTTATTGCCCACAAGGGGCTAACCTTAGAGAGGAAAAACAAGGACAGACAAAGAGATTAAGTCAATTGCATCGACCCCAGTGCGTAACTAGTACTTAATTTATCGACCCCGAAAGGATGAAAGGCAAAGTCGACCTCTGTGGAATTTGAACTCAGAACGTTAAGTCAGACGAAATACCTATTTCTTTACTACCCACAAGGGGCTAAACACAGAAGAGACAAACAAGGACAGACAAACGGATTAATATCGACCCCAGTGCGTAACTGATACTTATTTAATTGACGATGAAAGGATGAAAGGCAAAGTCGACCTCGGCAGAATTTTAACTCAGAACGTAACGGAAGACGAAATACCGCTAAGCATTTCGCCCGGTGTGCTAACGTTTCTGCTAGCTCGCCGCCTTATCTAAATCATGATATTATGAAAGCTTCTTAGAAGCTAGGAGGGAAGAATGTGACATTTCGAGTGTTTTACTTTCACCAGAAAGTAAAGAGAGAGAAGGTAACGGATTTATTGAAAGTTTTATGAACCTCACAACAGACTAACTGATACAGATGTAAACCATCACAAGTTTCATGAAAGTCCAGATTATATCCTGTCAGGGAAGCTTGATCGTGTTTTGTTAGAACCTATCATAACAACAATATTGATATGATAACTTGTTCGATGCTGCGGAGCTGAATATATTCTATGAACGATGAACGATTACATACGTGTTTCCCACTGAATCTAGTTAACTTGCCTGGAGTTATTCGAGAAGTAATCTAACAAGGAGACACATGAGGAATCCTTCAAAAGCATTTATCGCTAATATGACGATGCAACAGAGTTTTCATTTTCATTCTTCTTCTTCTTCTTCTTCTTCTTCTTCTTCTTCTTCTTATTATTATTATATTATTATTATTATTATTATTATTATTATTATTATTATTGTTATTATTATTACATAAATGTTAGGTATTTGCCTGATCTTTGGTCATAAAATTAGCAGTAAATTGTTCGCTGAACAACCCATTCGTTAATCCCAAAGCCCTAATTATGGTCGAGTATAGTAAATATACTGTGAAATTAGCAGAGTAAATAATATAATAATTCTAAACTAGCAATAATCACGCCTCCCATAACCTTCAAAGTCGATAATAATAATAATAATAATAATAATAATAATAATAATAATAATAATAATAATAATAATAATAATAATAATAATATAATAATAATAATAACTATAACAGTAATAATAAAAATAACAATAAAATGATGGTATTGATAATAAATATAAATAGAATAAACAAAATAAACAGAAACTAAATTACATTAAGCATGTAGGAGTGATTAACAATATCTCTGAACGATTTATGAGAAAGCCTTTCCTCTTTCTTTTCTTTCCTCGGCACTTTCTTGTATTCGCTTTTGTTTTTCATTTTTATATCCTTCTTTCTCTTTCTTCTCTCCCTTGTGTTTCGTCTTCCTTTTTCTCCGTCTTTCATTCACTAAATGCATTCGCTTGCTATTTCTCTTTCTCTCAATATTTCTTGTTAATTTTATCTTTCCCCTTTGGGCTGTTATCTGCTGGTTGTTGTTTTCTATTGTGAAATACCCTATGGCAAAACATATCTAATTTAATTTACTATATATTTGCATACACTAGTAAAATAACTCCCAGATGACGTTTATAATGTTACTAAACCAAATAAAAAAAGGAAATTATAATAATAAAAGACAAGAAAGAATTATATTGCATTGTAAATCACGAGTATATATGGTTGTGTGCATACATTTATGTATGCATGCAAGCAAGTATGTATAGAGAATTACGCTTGAATAACTAAATGAAAATATACTTCAAAGTCCATTCAACAAATACATTAAACTAATAATTTCATTTTTGACAATAATAATAATAATAATAATAATAATAATAATAATAATAATAATAATAATAATAATAATAATAATAATAATGAACAATCTGGTGTGTTTATTTTGATGACCTACAAATCTATAGTGTAGGTTTCTTTGCCCTATGTGTTGTGAAGAGACTCGGCATGAAATGGAAGCAAAATCCTTTTCTTCCATAGTCAGTCACACGACACGAAATTTTTGAGGAGGGGGCTAGTGGATTAGATCGACCGCAATACAATACGCAATTGGTACTTGATTTATCTACCCCCGAAAGGATGACAGGCAAAATCGACCTCGGTGGAATTTGAACTCAGAACTTAAAGACAGACGAAATACTGCTAAGCATTTCGCCCGGCGTACTAACGTTTTTGCCAGTCGCCGTCTTATGGAAGCAAAATTGAATGAAGATAGTGGCAATAAAAATGATGATGATGATGATGATGATGATGATGATGATGATGATGATGATGCTTTCAAATTTGTGGAGAGGGCGGCAATTGAGCATAGAATAAGTGGATTACATCGAACCCAATATCTGACTGGGCCTTGGTTGCTACTTAATTGTATTGACCCCTGTGGAGAGGCTGTTTTGAATTGGACCAAAGAAGAGATAGGAAGTTGGATAGATTAATGTGATTGACAAATGGCGCATTGCACCCAAGGGCAAATGTTATAAGGTTATATACATAGAAGAAGGACGAGGACTTATAAGTGTGAAACATTGTGTGACTAGTGAATGCAGGTCTTTAAATTTATCTTTGGCCAGTGGTAGAGAAGAACTTTCAAGGTATGCCAAATGCAGAGACTTCTGCAGCGGAACTTTTGGAAGTTAAGAAAACCACAACCAGAGGCCGCAAGCTTAGAAACTGAGTGCTGGGAAGGGTGTGAAATTACATGATCAATTCGAAAGACAATCTTGTTTGACAATAGGTGATCTTACGAGAGAGACTGAAAGTTTGTTTGTGGTTGCTTAGGATCAAGCACTAAACAAACTCGATAAGGAATATGTATGGCTCAGATGAAACAAATAAGTGTAGGTGATGGTGGAAGAAGGTGGCAAGTGCGACAGACATCGTGAGTGCCTATGACATGATTGCACAGAAAGAATATAAAAAGTATCACAAAATTTGTCAAGGTGGTCCTTCACTCGCTGACATTCGTTGAAGCTGCATCGAAGAAACCAAAGAATAAAAAGCCAACGAAAAATAAAAGAATGCACTCAACATCAGAGCTGATGTCATATCCGAAAGGCGGGGCGCCACGTCGAAAACTATAGAGGAGTAGGGGTCGAAACCGGACGTGGTTCCTCCTGATAATGTCGTTAGCCACTGGATCCTATGAAGGAGCTGCTGAGGTAGCGAACCACCTCGTGTTGGTCTTCATGCAAGAAATATAGGTTTCCAGTCACTAAGAAATGATACCAGCACAAGCCAAAAGATGAAAATTGACAATAGGAAACTCGATTATTTAATACATTTAACTACATCCCTGGATGTTTATTAGTATCTATATCTATCTCTCTATATATCTTATTATTTCGCTTAGGCATAGCATCACTAACAACCTGGTATTAGGACTCAATACAGACATACTTCAAAACAAAGTGTCAGAGCAGGAATAAGATATGAAAATGTAAAGGGACAAAGAAATTACGTTATGAACTTCATTAGCTTACAGGTGTTTCTGCTACAAAATACAATGCACTGAGTTGAGTGCTTATGTATCACTCTATAGCTTCATCGGAGGCATATGCGTTGGTGTTTGTGTATACATACATACATATTATTTATGTGTGTATATATATATATATGTGTGTGTGTATATATATATATATATTGTGTGTGTGTGTGTGTGTATATGTATGTATGTATGTATGCATGTATATGTATTTGATGAGATGCCGGAGCAGACTTCAGCCCCAGCATCCGAAACTCTGAGTTTTATGAATGAAAGCCAACTAATTGTCACATATTATATATAATATATATATATATATATATATATATATATATATATAGAGAGAGAGAGAGAGAGAGAGAGAGAGAGAGAGAGAGAGAGAGGTATGAAAATAGCGTTTAGCGACAAGGATATTTCCTTCATTTTGATTTTTAGACCCTGGTCAACTCTATCCTTTATCATCAACAGTTAAAAGTGTTTTATCCATGCTGAAAATAGCTTATCACGCTGGATTTTTTTATATTTATATATACATCGACGAATATGACTGTTCTTTTAAAATACTACTGGATTTTGAGGGAAATTTCAAACGATGACACGAAATTACATACATTCTTCCTCAGCTCATTGAAAGTGTTTACTAATATATATATATATATATGTACGTATGTACGTGTAGCATTTCTTTGTAGCTAATGAGGTTTCACCATCTGTTATTCACATTTTCACGTTAGCGATTATCAGACAGTCTAAATATTTACAGTTGTCTGATGATCGGTTACGTGAAACTCTGAGTAACACTCAGTTCCAATAAAATACTACTTTAGTCTGCCTTTGGTATTCGAGTACAATTCTCTCCCCTTTGTTCGGCGACTATGTAGTTCCATTTGTATACACATACACACACGAACACTTACAGTAACATAAATGTATATATATATATATTATATATATATATATATAATATATATATATATATATATATATATATATATATATATATTAATTATGGGGTTCTATATTTAAGAGATGAGGAATTATCTACATTATTGACGTTATTTACATTTGACGGATATTGTCCTCATCTTGTTTGTTGTTAAAACAACGTTTCAGCTGATATAGCTTCATCAGGTGTCTTGATGAAGGTTGGATGGTATATCAGCCGAAACGTTGTTTTAACAACAAACAAGATGAGGACAAATATCCGTCAAGAGTAAATAATGTCAATAATGTATTAATTATGGGATTCGAATATTTAAAAATGATATATTATTGATTGGATGACTGAGTAGGTGGAAAGAAAATGGAAATGAAAATCCGAACAGAGTATCTAAAAATCACTCTTTTATTAGTGATACCTACAATATGGATTTTGAAATTTGACACAATCTCAAGGAATGATCTCTAACTAATTAATCAGATGAGTTAGACCCAAAATGGTAATTAAATTTCAGACAGAAAACCTAAAATAATTCTTACACTATTCGTTAGTAATACCTGCAATATTGATTTTTAGATTTCACAAAGTTCTGAAAAATAATGTATTAATATAATTGGTTAGACAATGGACGAACCTGTAAAGGAAATTAAAAACGGCGAAAATGCCTTCAAAAATTTGACGATATTTATGAGTTTCAATACTGAATTCTGGTTTGAGACTAGGCCACAGTTTTGTAGTCAATTGAAATTACTTTTACAAGTTATTATTAAGGCGGCGTGCTGACAGAATCGTCACAGCACCAGAGCAAATGCTTGGTAGCATTTTTTCTGGTTCTTTGTATTCTACGTTCAAATAGCGCCGTGGTCTACTTTGCTTTTTATCCTTTCAGAGACGATAAAATAAAGTATCAGTCAAGTACTTGGATTGGCGTAATCGATTTTCTCCTCCCCTAAATGAACGCTGTAAGAGAGAGACAAACAGACAGACAGACATACAGACAGACTGAGGAGAATGGTTTCTAATGCTTGTTTAACTAGTGTTATTTTTATCGACATCAACAGAATGAAGAACAAAACAGACCCAAAAATTCACTTTCTTCCCTACTTTTTACTTACCAGTAACCGATGTTAAAGAAACAGTTTATGGACACTAATCTTCCTTCTTTAAGTAAGACATGAAGTGAAATAAAACATGTATAGTTAAGACGTTCGCGTTTTAAATTTTGCGTGAGGCCTGAAAATCCAATATATGTTTACGTGAAATATCCATCTGCTAATGAAATTACATAGAGCGAGGATTCTGAGACTGAGTTTCCAATCTTCTCACTGTTAAAACCCCTTTGTTTGAAGGAATTTTCCATAGGCTACAGATTTTCGAAAGATCTACTTACTCACTAAATCCGATTTTATTAACACCAACCTTTTTTTTTTACCATTTTCTCTCAATTTCAAAATATATGTAACTAAATAATTATATGGAAAAAATGTGTAAATTATACATTTTATAGGGAATCCTTTTAAATTTGTGCGCAGATCACGAAATCCCAGTACTATCATTGTGGACACAAGGGTCCTGGGATTCCTTGATGAGAACAGTTACTTAAAGTAGTCACTCAATCAGTCACAAATAGCAGCCAAAATTTCCCTTATATCACTCCATATCATCTTTATTTTTGTAAACCCTAGTATTTATAAAGCCGGTCTCCCGAATTCCATGGCGTATAATTGGCAGTGGTCACATTGTTCCCCTGACACTGGTCCAATGCAAGACTCAAGGCCAGCAATTTCGTAGGGAGGGAACAAATTGATTACATCGATCCCAGAACCTGATTGGTACTTTATTTCATCGACCCCGATGGGAGCAAAGTCAAAGGTGATCTCATTGGATTTGAACTAAGGGTGTAAAGAGCCGGAAATAATGCCGCTAAACATTTTGTTCGGCGTGCTAACGATTCGGCCAGCTCGCCGCTTATAT
>NC_043003.1:64878445-64920945 GCF_006345805.1 Octopus sinensis | reverse complement strand
TAATTGGAAGAAGGTTTCAAAACCTCTGGGGCAGTTGCTTATGGTAGACAGGCATTAATTTTCAGGAAAATTCTTCTTTAACCTGTTCATAGTGCTATAAAAATTGATTATTAATTAAATATTATTCCTAGAGTCACTATGATGCCCATGAGAATATCAATATTTAATACTTAACAGAAAACAAACCACCGCAAGATTAATTGTATGAATTATAAAATAAAAATAACTTGTGGTATGGAAATTTGAACGAAGAACAATATTTCTTTGCATAATAAAAATAAATAGGAAAACAAATGGCAAAAACAAATGATAACAATTACGGACTATCGTAAGATAGGAGACTAGTTGGTGCCTGAAATAATGATTGTTTGGGAATTATTAAAGTTCTAATTATGTATTTCCATTTTCCATCTAACATTAGGCATTCTGTTAGATACCTAATCAGCTTTTGCTGCAATTAGTTATAAAAAAAATTACAGAGAGATAGACAGAAACAGACAGCAACAGACAGACGGAGATTAAGTACGGGATTCATTAGAATCTAGGCACATCAACATGTTGGACACCAGGATTAGCTAGGTGCAATAACATTGAATTCATAGTAAGGTAAAACAACCATTTGGTGTCATTTGCTGGTAGTGGACATCAAGTATATGTATATACATATATATATATATATATATATATATATATATATTATATATATATATATATATATATATATATATATATATGTATATATATAAATCAAGAGTAAAAATATTTGAATGGTACAACAATGCACTATAATACAAACAATGGGCTATATACCTGTTGTAATTTAGTCTGATAATATTTCGGAATAAAATTCCTACTTTAGATATTCTTAGATGGAGTCGCTGCTATAATCGATTTTCCATATGTATGTATGTATGTATGTATGTATGTATGTATGTATGTATGTATGGACCAAATCCAATATAAACCGTAATTCGACTCAGGATTGGTTCAAGATATGGAACACAAATGGAGCTTAAAACTTACTACAGTTGTTTCGGTACCAATTTACTGAATGCATGCTTTGATGTAATTCCTGAATGCATCAGAAACATGTGTGTGTGTGTGTGAAGCTGGTGTTGAGGTCTTCGTTTTCTGAACAGTATGATGTCTACAATGAAGTTAAACTGAAGCTGGGTAGAACTTTGATGAGATATTTATTTCAATTATTTATTTAAGAAAAATTGTAAACCAGTGGCTCTCAACTGTTTTTTTTTTTCCAATGAAACTTTTTGACTCCTGTTTTTCCTCTACGGGACCTCCATATCATAAAAAAATCCTACTCTATTTTTATAACTAAATATTATTAGAATTTGTATTAAAAAAAGAATTGTTACGGTTTTTTTGTGTATTTTAAATATAAAATCAATTTATTACACAAAAATGTTATGGTAAGTAGCTTGCTTCCCAACCACATTGTTCCAGGTTCAGTCCCACTGCGTGGCACCTTGGGCAAGTGTCTTCTGCTATAGCCTCGGGCCGACCAAAGCCTTATGAGTGGATTTGGTAGACGGAAACTGAAAGAAGCTCGTCGTATATATGTATATATATATGTATGTGTGTGTATATGTTTGTGTGTCTGTGTATGCTCCCGCCTCCCCAACCGATGCTGGTGTGTTTACGTCCCCGTAACTTAGCGGTTCAGCAAAAGAGACCAATGGAATAAGTACTAGGCTTACAAACAATAAGTCCTGGGGTCGATTTGCTCGACTAAAGGCGGTGCTCCAGCATGGCCACAGTCAAATGACTGAAACAAGTAAAAGAATAAAAGAGTGAAAAATCTTATGCAGACCTCCAAGTGTCATCTGGACCCTGGTTGAGAAGCATTGCTCTAGATTAGTTATGTAATATGTCCGAAAACGCAACTTCAATCCACCTCTTCACACAAACGTGCACGTACTCACACTCGCACACACATATGCAGTCAACCACGGGCGCACGAACGTACTCAAATATTTAAAATGTTTGCGCTCGAAGAGAAAAAAATTACTTAAAAGATTATCCTGGATTAATATCAAATTAATCAATGGCCAATTAAGTAATCAATTAACCAAGCAATAAAACAATCAATCGATCAATCACGAATGAGGGATAACGTTTTTATTCATTTATTTATTTATATTGTTTTTGTTTTTGTTTTGTTTTGTTTTGTCTTTGGTATTTTTTTTTCTGAAAGCATACGCCTAAAGGCAAAGGATGCATTGAAGAAGGTTTTCAAAGACACTTCAATACAATTTTAACACTTTTCGCGTTTCCATTTTCTAAATAAATAACAAGGCTTTTGATAAGAGCAGAAACAGATAAGTGAGGAACCAGAAAGAAAAAAGGAAATGAATGCAAAGTGAAGAACAAATATTTGAATGAGTAACATTTTGTTTGTGAGCTTCCATTTTTATTTTCTGTCGTTTTATTTTCGATGGACTGATAATAATAATAATAATAATAATATAATAATAATAATAATAATAATAATAATAATAATAATAATAATAATAATAATAATGATAATGATGATGATGATGATGACGACGATGATGATGATGATGAAAATAATAATAATAATAATAATAATAATAATAATAATAATAATAATAATAGTTTTCTTTAATAAGAGGAAGAGATTGGAAGAATGAATGGAGTGTGAAGACAAGGACAAAGAAAATACGGTAGTAGTAGTAGTAGTAGTAGTAATAGTAGTAGTAATAGTAGTAGTAGTAGTAGTAGTAGTAGTAGTAGTAGTAGTAGTTGCTGTTGTTATAGTGGTGGTTGTACTTGATGCTATAATCGGGGTGGTGACAATAGCAGTAGTGGTGGACATGAAACTGGTGGTAATAGTAGTAGTAGTAGTAGTAGTAGTAGTAGTAGTAGTAGTAGTAGCAGTAGTAGTAAGTAGTAGTAGTAACAGTTATGACGATGAAGTGGGGGGAAGGTGCAGGAATAACAAACTACCTGGAAAGCAAAATATTCAAGACGCACATGCGCAATTGAATCTCGATACGAGTGAAAGCAAGGCCGAGTACGCGCTTAACAGCAATCTGTGCAAGATAAGCGTACACATACGCTATTTACATAAACGCATACACTTGGGCTCTGTGTGTGTGTACATTATAAGCTTATGTATATAAAGTATATTTAAATAGTGGAATATAGCGAATATAAATATTTATGTACGCGTACAGTTGTGGTTTTCTACGCGTGTAAAAATACGTATGTGCATTTGTTTGCGTAGGAGTTGAAAGGACGTTTCACTAAGATATACGCATACATATACACGTGCGCACAAACGTATGGTATGTGTATTGGTATGTATGCATGTATGTATGTGTGTATGTATGTATGTATGTATGTATGTATGTATGTATGTATGTATGCATGTAAGTATATATGTATGTATGTATTGGTATATATGTAAATATATGTATATTTGTGTGTACATATCGCGGTTCACCTATCGCGGTTTATTATTTAAGCTTACGTTGATTCCTCCTCCGTAGTGTTGTTTTACATTGATGATAAAACGAATATAAGAATAATAATAAAATACACAGTACACTTTCTACTTCGCGGATTTTCAGCTATCGCGGGGAGGGTTACTGTATGCGATAGAGGAGGGATTACTGTATGTGTATGAATATAAATATGTGCGTATATAAATATATATATATATATATATATATATTTATATATATTATATATATATATATATAATATTAATATATATATATATATATATATATATATATATTCATATACGCACACATTTATATTTCCCTAAAATGGAAGATAAGAAAGTTCAATTTCGGCACTTGATACTTTTCTTTTTTCGTAAAGGGAAAAATGCCTCACAAGCAACCAAAGAAATATGCATAGTTTACGGAAATGTTTCTTTATCCGAAAGAACTGTACGGAAGTGGTTCACAAAGTTCCGAGCTGGAGGTTGTAGCCTTATTGATAAAGAGCGACCAGGCAGACCATCCACTACAGATGATGATCAAATCAAGTCCTTAATTGAGAATAATCCACATTGCACAACCCGAGGATTGGCAGAAAGCCTCAACCTATCAAAATCCATCGTTCATGAGCACCTGGTAAAGCTTGGGTACACAAATCGCTACGATATTTGGGTACCAGATGAGTTGAATGAGAGGAACCTTTGGGATCGCATTTCCATCTGTGATTTGCTTTATAAACGAAATGAAAAAGCAAATTGTGACAGGTGATGAGAAATGGATTATCTACCGAAATGGCCAGAGAAAGCGATCCTGGAGTAAGTGACATGAGCCAACCTTAGCCACTTAAAAGGCGGATCTTCACCCTAAAAATGTCTTGTTTAGTGTCTGGTGGGATTGGAAATGAATTCTGTACTATGAGCTTTTCCCAGATAATCAGACAATTAATTCTGAAAAATACTGCACACAACTGGTCGACTTAAAAGCAGCAATTCAACGTCCAAAGTGGCCAATAGGAAGGGTGTTCTTTTCCAACATGATAATGCAAGGCCGCACGTTTCTTTGGGAAGCAGACACAAATTGCTGCAGCTCGGCTAGGATGTGTTACCCCACCCTCCATATTCACCAGATATTGCTCCTTCGGATTTCTACTTATTCAGGTCTCTGCAGAATAGTCTTAATGGTAAACATTTCAATTCCTGGGATCACGTAAAAAGATACCTTGAATTCTTTGCATTGAAACCATCTCAATTCTAGGAAGAGGGTATTTTCAAGTTAAAGGAAAGATAGAGACTCATCGTGCAACAGAATGGTTCATATTGGGTTGATTAAAAATGTAATAACACACACACACACATACATATATATATATATATATATATATATATATATATATATATATATATATATATATATATATTATATATATACATATGTATGTATGTATGTATGTATGTTATGTATGTATGTATGTATGTATGATGTATGTATGTATGTTGAAATTTTATACTTATATCTCTTTGTCTATTACATTTACTGTATATTTTGTATAATGCCTTTACTGATATGTAATGGTGTAATAAAGTAATGTTTGGGTATCATCTGATAGTTGATGTTTTATTGATTTAAGTATGTTTCTCCATTTTCTAATTTTGTACTATATATATATATATATATATGGTCTACAAATTGTACAAAAACCAAATATAAAAAACCGAAACAGGTGAAGGCACAGCAAAGAAGGTGTATTAATTTGACGCTCAGGAAAGTGGGACAGCTTCTGACATTTCGAGCCTACGCTCTTCTGCATGAATGAATGAGGAGAGAAAACAGATGAAGAAAAGGAAAACAGGGAGAGTTGAAAAAGCTGTTAATACATATATATATATATATATATATATATATATATATATATATATACACTTATATATAGTTTTTACTATCCTGTATCGACTCCTTTTGTTACTTTCCCTCCTCTTCTCTTTCATTGCTTTACATGACATTTTTTTGTTTCTACACGTGACAGCTCTCTTTATTACCTTTACTCTCTATCCTTCACAGCTATCGTACATCTCCCTGACCCTTCCCAGGACAAGATTTCTCCCTTGGCTCTTCCCTCCACTAGTATTTCCATTAATTTCTGAATACTGTATAATAGGTTCCCCACTTTGCACTATAACCTATGTCTATCTATCTCTCACCGTGTCTGTGCACGCACATACACAAACATATATACATATATATATATAGGATGTTTGTAAAGATATATATATATATATATATATATATATATATATATATTATATATATATATATATATATATATATATTATATATATATATATATATTGATTGATTGATTGATGATTGATTCTAGTTTCAGCTATGAGCTGTGGCCATGCTGGGGCACGCCATTTGGTTGTGTTGCTACTTGGTTTCACTTCATGGAGGCTTTCTAGCTTACTGCTATTTTGGTGCATGAGAGAGTTCGATGCAGCTGCCCTCATCTGCCCCTCCTGCCGTGAAGTTGGTTCATCTGGGACACCGCAGGAAGAGATCCAGCTTCATTTTAAAGACATCTGTATCCACCCCATGCAGGTCTCTCAGGTTCTTCGGGAGGATATTGAAGAGCTGTGGGCCTCGGAAGCCCAGGCTATCACAGAATCTTGTCCTACATCTTGATGGCAGGTTTGGAGTCCTAGGCACCACGCAGTGGCGCCCAGTTCTGGCATTTGCGTAACTCTCGATGCCAAAGTTCAGGACACTTCCCTCCAGGATCTTCCAGATGTATATTATGGCATATCTTTCCCGCCTACGCTCCAGAGAATATAATTTTAATCTCTTGAGTCTTTCCCAGTAGCTTACATTCTGCATAGAGGCTATCTTCTTTGTGTAGCTTCGTTGGATCGCCTCAAGTTCTGTGATCAACTTGACACTGGATGGTGACCATAGCTGAGAGCAATAGTCAAAGTGGTTAGGAAAGTGTCTTCCAGAGGACCATTATGGTTTTTTGTTCTCTTGTTCTAAGGTTCTAAGAATCCATCCAGCCAGCCGTCTACATTCATTGTCAGTTTAGCAACATGTACATGAAAGGTCGCGTCATCACTCATGTGAATACCCAGGTCACGCACTGATGTGCCTCTGGGATTGCAATCCCTCGGGTCCAGTGTATTATTGGGTATTGCATTCAGTTTTGCATGCTGATAGTATAAAGCTTGAAACTTTCCAGCATTGAACGCATGCTATTCTTTTCAGCCCACTTGTATATTTCGTCCAGCTCCATTGCAGGTGTTTAGGTCCTCAGGGTTCTGTATTGCCTGTGAAACTTTTGTATCATCTGCATAACTTGTGATCGTGGCTCTCTGCGTGGCTGAGGGCATGTCTGAGAGGGCCATTATGAACAGTAGTGGTCCCAGAACAGTGCCCTGCGGAACACCGCTCACTATTTGTGTGTTAATGGAGGTGGCCCCATTGGCTACTACCACCTGACTTCTATCCTTCAGAAGTCATGAAGCCATTCTCCAGTTTTCCAACTATGTGAGATCACGCAGTTTGTGACATATCATTCCATGATCGACTTTATCAAAGGCCTTTGCAAAGTCGAGATATATCACTTCCACATTTGAGTGGTTGAGCAGCCCGTTTCAGCACCCAGTCATAGTGTTGTAGGAGCTGAGTTAAACAGCTTCTCCCTGGTCGGAAACCATTTGGGTGTCGGCAGCAAGTCATTCTCTTCAAGGAAGGTGATCAGCTTCCTTGACTATTCGTTCCATGACCTTGCTGATGTGTGAGGTCGAGAGATAGGTCTATAGTCTTGGCTTCCGCTCTGCTACCTCCTTTATGAATGGGGCATATTTACCTTCCTTCAGTTTTCCTGGAAGTTTGCCAGCTGCAAGGAAGCTCTGAAAGAGGAACTGCAGTGGTCTTGCTAGGACTCTCTTACATGCTTTAGGAGGATTGCCGGGAATCCATCGGGGCCAGAGCTGAGTCTGTTTTCATTTCATCTATAGCCTTGGTTACATCGTCTTCCTTTATATCGATGTAATCTATCGTCGCCGCCTCTGATTTTATATCTGCAGTGGTAAAAAAGTCAGTGGATTGGTGATTTGGAGATGCCAAGGGGTGGAGTGAAACACTCTTGCATTGCTCATTCAGTATTTCACTTACCCTCATTGTTTTCCTGTAAGTGTGCCATCCTTTTCGAGGAGTGGCCCTATTCTACAGTGCACTGTAGCTGTTTCTTTGGCATACCTGTAGAAAGCTCTGGGGTTAGATTTTATGTTTTCTATAGCCAGGCTTCTTTGTCTGCTCTTTCTTTTTCATGGGAGAGTTGCAGACATTTTTCGATTTCCAACAGTTTTATTTTTAGGCGGGACTTTTCACTGCTTTCAATCTGTTTGTTTAGGCGATTTGAAAATTTCGTACGCCGTCTCATTAAAATTTTCCTCTCTCTGGGGATTTTGTTCTTGTGTACAGTGGCCTGTATAAATATATACAAATATATATGCATATATATATACACATATATATATCTGTATATACATATATATACACACACACACACATAAACATACATGCTCATGTATACAAATAGACATATATATACACATGTAAGTGACAGCATAATATGCCCCGAGAACTACAGTGTAGGGACGAAATGAATCAGATTGAAACAAATTTGTGAATACTTATATGTTTTCTTAGCATATATGCATGTGTATGCATGCATATATATGTGTGTGTGTGAGTGTGTGTGTGCATGTGTATATATGCATATATATGCATTTATGTATGTATATATATGTGCGTGTGTGTGTGTGTATACCTATCCATCATTACATATGTGTGTGGGGGCGTGTGTATGCATGTATATGTATATCTATGTATATATACATATATATATATACATACATATGTATTTATATATTATATATATATGCATATACAGACACGCACGCATACATATATATAAATGTTTATGATATATATATATATATATATATATATATAATATTATATATATATAAATGGCAAGACAACAAAAGAATAAAAGAGTACTCGATTTTATGTAAATAGAGGAATTTATCTGCAAATTGTCACATATATTTACAGATATATATACACACACACACACACATATAATAATATATATATATATTATATATATATTACATACACTTAGAGATGGAGACACGGTGACAGAAAAATGGTACACTGATATATACATATATATATATATGTGTGTGTGTGCATGTGTATGTATATATATATATATATATATATATATATATGTATCCATCTCAGTGACGCATGCGGTTTGCATAAAAAAATAGAACTAACAAGACCAACAGCAACATAAAAACAAACAATGGTTGTATTGTTGCCAGAATAGAAATCGAAACAGAACACCATGTTTTAAGTTGCAAAACATTGTCACTCGTGGTTCGTATTGATTGTTGAGGCATTGGGAAGCAGTACACTGGTTGCTATGGCAATTGTTCAGGTGAACAGGAAACAGATTGCAAAAACGAGCAGATGAAAGCGACTTTGGGAGAAAGAAATAGGCTTATAACTGTGGGTGCGCATGCGCATATATGTGTGTCTATGTGCATATATCTAAATATGTGATATATTATATATATATATATATATATATATATAATATGTATATATATGGATGAATGTATATTACATATATATAGAATATATATATACGTATATATATATATATATATATATATATATATATATATATATATACGTATGTATATATATATATAATATATATATATATATATATATATACATATGCATATAATATATATAATATATAATATATATATATGCAATAATGTGTGTTTGCGCGCGCGGGTCTATATAGTTACAAATGCAATATACGTGTGTATATATATATACTGACACACAGCACAATATATGTGCATGTGTGTGCGCGTGTTTATGTAGGTATGTGTCGTTCAGTTGTGTATGCGTGTAATTGTGTAAGAAAGTATGAGAGGTAAACATGGACACCAAATGTGGCCGACAAAGTACACTCACACACACCCTATATATATATATACGAAGAGAGAGAGAGAGGAGTGAGTTGAGAGTTGAAGGAATAGCAAATGATATGCAGGTGTGATTATATGAAATAAAATCTAACGTGCATAATATGGGAGGCAGGCGGCAATGAAATATTGGGAGAAGCAGAGAGGAGTTTGTGGGTGACGAAAAGGAAATGAAGGTTGAAAGGAGCGAGTTGGATAAAATATTAAATAAGAAAATATATAGCAAATAAATAATAAAATAATAGTCATTTTCATATGATGTAGAAGTGAGTAATTACAAATGAAAAAATATCTACCGAACTGAAAAAGGGGGAAATAGTATATTCAAACAAGAAAGGATGAAAGAGAGAATTGGATAGAGAAAGAGTGAGCGAGAGGGGTGGGGGAGAAGATAGATGAGGGAAATGGGTTTGTGATATAGATATACTGGGTGCTAGAGAAAGAATTCGATCTAGTAAGACATTTGAAAGGGGAAATAAAATATAGTGTCATGAAGAGGTGTGGGGTAGCTCAAAGCAAAGAGCGTTGAGTTAAAGGATAGAGAATTATAATGTGGGAGTAAGATTAATGAGATTGAAGAATTGATGTAGTCATGGTTGCTGTGTAGTTTTTAAAAAAATCGGGTTTTGGGGGTTCAGAAGAGGAGAGACTGATAAAAAAAAAAGCCCAAATCGTTATGTAAGTTCAGTTTTCACACTTATTCTCACTTAAGATCATAAAAGTTGGGCATTGACCGAAAGAGGGCAATCGCAAAAACAAGGGGCCGAAATAAGCTAACTCCTCTTAAGGTGGAGTTAGCTTAGAGATCAATGATTCTCTCCGGATGGAACCGCTACTTCTCATTGAGAGGTCACAACTTCGATTCTATGGACACGTGATTGCAAGACGATTTCTTCAAGTCGAACCAACCAGCAGGAGTCGCAAAGGTTAAACTAAGATCAAAATCCTTTGATAATATCCATACTCTTGGCTGGTCATGCTTGGAAATGCAGTAGAGATGTGTAATGACGGTTATTTCTGATAGGAACCTATGGAAGAGATGTCAGGCGATTCACCACCTACGAGCATCCCAAGAATAGAGGACAGAGAAAAGGAATAGATGGGGGGGGGGGTCTGCTCGACCACGACTGATTTGATGCTAAGCAATAACATTAAAGAGCGTCAAGAAACAGAAAAAAAAACGACTGTCACACTTCCTCTCAAAAAGTTCATCTTTTTATGGTCGCAGAATTGTGCAATATGGAGAATAAGGTGATGAAAAAAAGGATAAACCTCGCCCTTTTCAAGCCTAGCCAGGCTCATGGACCCGGTTTCCCGGTTTCTGTGGTGTATGTGTTTCCCCAAGCTGGACGGGACGCCAGTCCATCGCAGCTTTACCCATGAAACAGGAAGAGACGGTGAGAGAAAATTGTGGCGAAAGAGTACAACAGGGATCACCACCACCCCCTGCCGGAGCTTCGTGGAGCTTTCAGGTGTTTTCGCTCAATAAACACACACACACAACGCCCGGTCTGGGAATCGAAACTGCGATCCCCCGACCACGAGTCCGCTGCTCTAACCACTGGGTCATTGCACCTCCAAGGTGAAGAAACGTAAGACATTTTGTTCCGCGCCTTCTTGATCGGCCTAACTACTTTCCTATCATAGGACTGATACATCATAGAAAACCTGCGCTGCACAACTCCAACAACAACAAGAACAACAACAATACTAACAGGACGCCTCTGAGTAAGTTCGTTTTAGTTTGATCGATATCAAGTTAATACTTTTTCTAATGTCGTTTAGCGTTCATGCGCGACAGAGTTTCGTATTTGTTTGCCAAGTTCTTCAGACATTGCTCAGTTCCGGCTTAATATTTACATTCCTCAACTAAAACATGCAATTAAAACTTTATTTACACTTCCTCTTATCTCTCTTCCACCTCTCTCTCACTCACACACTTACTTTCCCTCTCTCTCCCCTCTTAGCTTTCTCTCTCTTTCTCTTCTTTCTCTCACTCTTTCCCACGGCTGTTTTAATATTATTACCGTCGTCGCCGTTATTGTCATCATCAGCGCCTCCACACCTACATCACCACCACCACGACAATCACCACTATCCTCATCATCATCATCGTTGTTGTCGTCGTCGTCATCACCATCATCATCATGGTCAACAGCAGCAGCAGCAACAGAAGCAACAAGCATGGGAATTCCCACCGTAATCATCATAAATTACATAGCACTTTACATAAACCAATAGTTCACGCTATATCCAAAGTGCTGCTCCTGCTGCTACTACTACTACTACTGAGAACAACAAAAATTACATTATTTACATTATTTACATTTGACGGATATTTGTCCTCATCTTGTTTGTTGTTAACACGTTTCGGCTGATATACCCTCCAGCCTTCAACAGGTGTGTTGGGAAAATTTCTCCGGGCATATGGCGTAGTGGTTAAGAGCGCGGGCTTCTAACCCCAAGATTCCGAGTTCGATTCCAGGCAGTGACATGAATAATACTATAATAATAATAATGATGATGATGATGATGATGATGATAATAATAATAATAATAATAATAATAATAATAATACTATAATAATAATATAATAATAATAATAATAATAATAATAATGCAGTACCAGGCAGTGGCTCTCATGGCTTCTGATCTTAACTGATTGAAGTGTTATCATGTACATTGTTTTGTCTTGGTATTAAAGATGGGCTACAGCAAAATCTGCTCAATACCACAGATTTGCTGTCAGTTGTTGACTTTAACCAGTTGAGCATGTCCCTAGTAGCTGACGATATGTGCATCTCTGATCACGAGCAGAAGTAGTGGGGGAGCATCATAGCCATGTGTTGAGAGGGATTCTTTGGGGTTGAATAGTTCACCTCTGGAAACATGGGTGGTTCTTTCAACATCCTTAAACAACCCTTATTCAGGGACCGTTTGAGCGGGATGGGCTACTCAACCTGAAGAAATTCTAACTGGGCCCCACCTGCAAGGTCATGTGCTGTTTATCTTGATATGAGATCACCATGTCGCGCACATATGGTTGTGATGCATGTGCCTGGTGTACCTTTATCAGACGGGTAGTCATGATGGGTATATTGGGCTTCGTATATTTTACCCCAGTGTCACTTTGATGGCATGAACTGCTCTCTCACTCAATAATAATAATAATAATAATAATATCGAAAAATACCTTAGGTTCAAAATTTCCCCAAGACACCTTATGAAGGCTGTAGGGTATATCAGCCGAAACGTTGTGCTAACAACAAACAAGATGAGGACAAATATCCGTCAAATGTAAATAATGTAAATAATGTACATAATTCCTCATCTCTTAAATATAGAACTGTATTAACAGCAATTATGCTGATGACTCGGCAAAATAAAGCACCAGCCAAGTACTGGAATCGGTGTAATTGACTGTTCCTGTTCATCCCTTGTCTCTACGTAAGAAATTAGGACAAACCAATCTTACGGCACATGTTCCTGTTGTTTACGTTCTGAGTTCAAATGCTACCGATTTCAGCTTTCCCTTTCAACCATCTCGAGTCGAAAATATAAATAGCCAAGTACTGAGTTCAATGGAATCGGTTGAGCATCCTCCCTCTAAAACTGCTGGTTTGAGCCTAAATTGGAAAGAATTATCATTAAAGTCGGCGCTCCCACCGAGGTTAATTAGCCTTTCGTCTTTTCGGAGCCCTCCCTAAAAAAAAAAAAAAAAAAAAGCAGCTGGGCTTCTGCCAGAATTTGAAACCATTGCTAAAGGCAGCAGGCTGGTAGAATTGTTAGAGCGTCGTAATAATTGCTTTGCGACATTTCTTGTGGATCCCTAGGATCGAATTTCAAATCTCGCATAGGTCAACTTTGCTTTTCATCCTTTTGGGGTCGATAAAATGAAATACCAGTTATATACTGCTGTCGATGCAATCAACAAATTCCCATACTCTAAAATTGCTGGCCTTGTGTCAACATTTGAAAGTTACACGCACACACAAACGCACCAGTAAGTAACAGTCGGCAGCTAATGATTCTATCACGTGAACTGAGTCAGTCAATGAAATCTGCTTTATTATACACACATATATACAGATATATATGTGTGTATATACACTCACACACACACACACACACACACACAGACGGCTGTGTGGTAAGGAGCTTGCTTTCCAACCACATGGTTCTGGATTCAGTTCCACTGCGTGGCACCTTGGGCATGTGTCTTCAGCAATGGCCTCGGACCGACCAAAGCCTTCTGAATGGATTTGGTAGACAGAAACTGAAAGAAGCCCGTGATATATATGTATACGTTTGTGTGTCTGTGTTTGCCTCTCCACCATCGCTTGACAACCAATGTTGGCGTGTTTACACCCCCGTAACTTAACAGTTTGGCAAAGAGACACCGATAGAATACAATAAGTACTAGGCTTACAACGGATAAGTCCTGGGGTCGATTTGTTCGACTAAAGGCGGTGCTCCACATGGCCGCAGTCAAATGACTAAAATCGCTTGACAATCGATGTTGGCATGTTTACGTCCCCGTAATTTAACAGATTGGCAAAGAGACACCGATAGAATACAATAAGTACTAGGCTTACAAAGGATAAGTCCTGGGGTCGATTTGTTCGACTAATGGCGGTGCTCCACATGGCCGCGGTCAAGTGACTAAAATAAGTAAAAGAGACTTGGTTGACCTGGAACAATTGTAGAAAACACTTGCCCAAGATGCCGTGCAATGGGCCTGAACTCAAGACCGCGAGGCTGGAAAGCAAGCTTCCTAACCACACAGCCATACCTGCACTTATATGTATAATTTTACGAAATATCATCCAATACTGACACACTCGTTCCCATAAACTATGGACATGAAGATCGATGATGGGGCGGAGTGCGTGCCCTTGTACTGCGTTGCACTCTGATTGTAGAAGGAAACGAAAAATCTTAAGAGGAACCCCCTCAATATGAAATAAAAAATTGAATCAGCGTTGTCCATACACACACACACACCACACACACACACACACACACACACACACACACACACACATACACACTCACGTGTGGGATCTCTGTCTGAATAGGACGAGGCTCATTATTAGAAAATATATAAATATAAATATATATAACAAAATCAAACTCTCAGATACACATTGAGTCATATCGTTCGATTATCGATTATGCGCATGCGCATGCTTATTATATTAATGATGGTAACGGAAAGTAATGTTTTGTTTCTGCTTCGATTATTATTATTATCCTTATTACTACAATTATTATTATTATTATTATTATTATTATTATTATTATTATTATTATTATTATTATTATTATTATTATTATTTCTATTATCATCATTATCATCATCATTATTATTATTATTATTATTATTATTATTATTATTATTATTATTACTTCTGTTCTCAATATTGTTTTAATTGTCACTAATAATTTTATTATTAATGATGATAATCAATTGTTGACGAGGGTAATGATGATCGTGATGAAGATGATGATGATGATGATGATGATGATGACGACGACGACGACGATGATGATGATGATGACGTCGACGACGGTGATGACGATGACGATGATGATGATGATGATGATGATGATGATGATGATTATGATGATGATGATGATGATGATGATTATGATGATGATGACGACGGTGGCGGTGCTGATGGTGATGACAATGATGGTAATGATGGTGATGATGATCATGACCATGACGTGACGACGATGGGGGATAAAGAGGATGACAGCGACGACGACGACAACGACGACGGCTGCGACACCATCAACAATAATAATTGAATGACAACTGAATAATAGCGCAACCATTGCTTTCATTTATTGATATGCACGCCTGAAAACAAAAAAGCCGTGTGTTGTACTTAATGACCTGCTATATATCAAGGCGTCCCCTCCCCATCACTGCATTATCAATACATTCTACTCACAAAAGCAGCTAATATTATAAGAATACAGAAAGTGTATAATGATAAGTGCGTAATAAGCTGGCTAGGAGGTGGGTGGTGGGTGATGAGTTAATTGTTTTGCTTCAATAAAGCACTCTGTTGATTAAACTCTGATTTTCTCTTCAAGTGTTCTTGGAACGATTTTGAAAATATCAAAGGTTTATGAAACTTATATATGTATGAAACATTTTTCATAGTGATTTTGTGACTGTATGAATGTTTGTGTATATATATATATATATATATATATATATATATATAATATAAATAATATATAAATATATGCATATATACATGCATGTATGTACATACCTACATATATATGCATATATACATGCATATATGGGTACAGGACATACAAAAACGTGGAACACAATGAGAGAGGAAAACATAAAAACAAAAACATAGAAAACGAACTTTTTCGAGAAACCAAAAAAAAAAACCAGAGAAACGAGACATGCAGCATAAATAATTTTCCCCCTTCATCAGTTGTCCCTGTTTCATCTACTCCGCCTTACGAAGGCAACGACAATACGCGATTTCATTGAAACAGTCCTTCCCGCAAAGCTTGCGGAGGGTGAAAGTGGTAACAAGAACAGGACAGTGAGAACAAAACAGTAAAAAGAAACGGTGAGGGCTATAAGCCAAGATGATAGAAAAATTATTATGAATGCTAGGAGGACGAGCTTATGAGAGGAGACAGGTATAAGTACGTCTTATCTTTAATAAGGAAATGGGCAGAAAGATAGGTTCCCTTTCGTCACGTGTCAGCGACGAGAGAATCAAGGACGAAGAGTGAGAGAGAGGTAGCGGTGAAGAGGAGAGGAGAAGAATACGGAAGGGTGGAGGAGAAAACCAGAAAGGATGAAGAACAAGAGATGGGAAGTATATATATATATATATAATATATTATATAATATATATATATATATATATATATATATATATACACACACATATATATATATGTGTGTGTGTTTGTGTCTATGTATGTATGTATGTATATATATATGTATGTAAGCATGTATGCGTGTATGTATATATTGGACGGCTGAAATCTACAAGTTTTTTCATTCTCTGTTTAATTTCTCTTATTCTTTTCTGTTGAAGAGCGTAGAATCGAAACGTAAAAGACTTTTTCATTTTTCCCGAGGATCAAACTAATACACTTGCTTGTTGTTCATACACCTGTCTTCGTCTTTTGATTTTCTATAAATTTTAACAATGTATATATATCTTATGTATACATGTATGTATGAGTCTGTGTTTGTGTTTGTGTTTGTACGAAGGGGTGCTGTAAAGTGCCTGCCTTTAAAGGTGTCTTTAACACGACGGGCGTTTTTCAGTTTACGTCAACCAAATTCACCCACAAGGCATTGGCCGGGCCGAGACCAGAGCAGAAGACACTTGCCCAAGGTGCCATGCAGTGGGACTGAACAGGGAACCATGTGGTTAGTAAGCAAGCTACTTACCACACAGCCACACACCATACACACACACACACATACATACATTTCTGTATCTATACCCGCACAATTAAGGTGCTCTATAACAACACTAAATGAATTATAAAATCCTTAGACGGAAATACAAGTTTCCTTGACGTCAAAAGCCGAAGTACTCCAGGTGGAGACACTGGCACCTTCTCTCTTTGTGGTTGCTCTAGATTATGTTCTCTGGACATCAGCTGACAATCTGAACCGCCTCGGTTTCACACTCGTGAACAAAAAGTCGATCGATTATCTATCTCAGAAAATAACTGATGTAGACTATTTTGATGATTTAGTCTTGCTCTCTGACAATATCAGATTCCATCCAGTTCCTTCATAGTTTAAAATTAGCTGCACACGATGTTGTGTTGTTTGTTAATCCTAGGAAAACCAAGTTCATTGTTTTACAATCAACAAGGATCCATCACCAACAATAGGGGTGATCTCATCATTCAGGTTGAAGAGTTCCCGTACCTCGGTGGTGAGAAACCTCAACTGAAACTATGTATCGGAGCTATGTGTCGGCAGCGAGCTCCTCGGGAAGTACTCTCTTCCTGATGACCTCTCATACAATCCGAAAACAGCAAGACTAACACACCTCAAAGTATTTAGAGTAAATTTTGACCGGCCACCTATTTGTTAGCAATTTTGTGAAGGAAAGCCTCTTGTTTTGTCCATGATCTTTTAAATCTTAAGAAGGTCTAGCAGATATCCCAGATATCGTGTTTATTAGTAGCACATGAATCAGGGATTTGCTATCTCTCCCCAGGTACTCAAATTCAGCCATACCTTCTTCCAGACGGAGTGGTATGTATTCTGAAGCTCTTATAATAATGAATATGTAGCTCAAAGTGCATCTCGAGTACGTGATTTGCAAACTCCCTATCAATGGCCGATAGATGTTTTATTTTTAACTTGTATTTTTCTAACCACATTACTTTCCAAGTATGTACGAACACATTATATGTGAAGCATAACTGAAGAGAAGTAGTTTTGTGGGATTGGGGAGAAGTGCAAATTGATAAAACAGGTTGTGAATGACGTGTTTTGCTTGCTAAAATCGAATGCATATCATGAGGTATAAAGTAGGGTGATGGCGATAGATGTAATTACTAAATTGTCAGAAAAGAACTTAGAAATATGAAAATTGCGTATAACAAAAGTATTAAAATATATAAACTCAAAAATGCAACAACAACCATAAACTGAATAACTGAAAAGTGCAAGAAGTATGAAAAATATATCAAAAAATAACAAAATGGTAACTTGAAAATAACTTTAAAATAATAAAACTGATAAAAAATTCTGATAGAAAATACGACGTAATATTGGATATAATAAAAATTATTGATCGTGGATTAAAAAATAAATAGGAAAATACGAAATGATGGGTTGCTGAAAATTGGGAATTTAAAAAATGGTGAACTGAGAAAAAATATGGGTGTATGGAGAAAATGGGCGTGGAGATATTCAAATTAATGAATCTAAAATTAGCAAAATTAGTATAAAATTAGTAAAATTCTGTGTAGTATCGCTGAAGCCATAAATCAACTTGCAATAATAATAATAATAATGGTTGTCCCATTTTGGCGGAGGGGATGTGTCGATTGCATCAACCCCGGTGTTCAACTTAATTTTTCGACCCTAAAGGAAGAAAGGCAAAGTCGACCACGGTGGAATTTGAACACAGAACGGAGCGGCAGACGAAATACCGCTATGCATTTCGCCTGGCGTGCTAGCGATTCCGCCAGTTCGCTGCTTTAATAATAATAATAATAATAATAATAATAATAATAATAATAATAATAATAATAACAACAACAACAGCAGCAAAAATAGAAGAGTGCCTTTGTTATCAAGTGAACAATATTTCGACATCTCGTGTGTGTTCCACAGGTTCAAAAAATAAACTTGTCAATCTACTTCATTTTGGTTAATATATATAGGACTGATAACAATGGCACTCTTCTATATTTGCTTCTATACCTTCTGGAGGAGTTGCCTCAGTCCTATATATATTAATAATAATAATAATATAATAATAATAATAATAATAATAATAATAATAATAATAATAATAATGCATTCATATTTCATAAACCAAGTCAACAGGTACTTTTTATTTGATCCACTCAGGCCAATAAACAGCTGTTAATGTTAGGTTTGAGATTTAAACAGAAATTGATCTAGCTACAGCAAAAACTACATCAAAAACGATTTTTCATTAAAAAAAAAAAACACTACAAGAAGGCATTTTATTGTAATGTACAAACCAGAAAGTACTGTTGCATTTCACGTGTTGTTCTGCATTGCAATAATGGTTTCAGAAATTATGTTTAAAATATGATAATAATGTTGTCGATGTTGCCTACTTTGTGGAATATCGACGGATCCAGTTAGTATCAATGAATTTAGAAATATATAGATATGGCTGTGTTGTAAGTAGCTGGCTTACCAACCACATGGTTCCGGGTTCAGTCCCACTGCGTGGAACCTTGGGCAAGTGTCTTCTAATATAGCCTCGGGTTGACCTAAGCCTTGTGAGTGGATTTGGCAGACGGAAACTGAAAGGAGCCCATCGCATATATATATATATATATATATATAATATATATATATATATATATATATATATATATATGCATGCATATGTATATGTTTTGTGTGCCTGTGTTTGTTCTCCACAATCGCTTGACAACGAGTGTGCTTTCGTCCCCGTAACTTAGCGGTTCGGCAAAAGAGACCAACAGAAGAAGTACTAGGCTTAGAAAGAAGAAGTCCTGGGGTCGATTTGTTCGACTAAAGGCGGTGCTCCAGTATGGCCGCAGTCAAATGACTGAAAGAAATAAGAGAATATATATATATATATACATATATATGTATGTGTGTGAGTATATATATATATATATATATATATATATATAAATAAATATATTTATATATATACACACACACACACATGTTTGCACATATATATACACGTCATGTGTTATATTCCACATCGATAACTGTTGAGCGAAATAACAACAACCCTTTTTAGGTGGTTGATCAAAAAGTCGTCGAAACCGCTCATATAGATTTCCTTTAAGTTGAATCAGCCAGAGACTTCGGTTAAATTTCTTACGCTTTGTGGAAAGCTGCTAATTAATAATGGAACATTTAATGCCAAACGGTTACCGTAAACATCCCCGATAGGAATGTCAAAAGAAAGTCGTCGTCTAGTTTAAAGATTTAACGCTTAAGTCGATTCCATGTGTTCGTTCATCCTTCTGTGACAATGTCTGCAGCAAAAGCCGGAAGATATTTTCAAATTTGTACAATAACTTAATGTTCCAGCCAGCGTTCCAGAGAGTACATAAGTGATGCAGGCAAGCGTTAAGATGTATATTAACTACATTAGCGTGTTAATATTGGATTTAGATAGATAACCTGTAACAGTGAATAAGATTGGTAGTAATTGAAATGTTGTATGGATCAACAAGATTGATACGATTCTTCTAATTATATCGACATAATATGTCTATATATATATATATATATTATATATTATTACATATATATATATATGTTTGTGTATGTGCAAATAAATGTGCGTGTAATATATATATATATATATATATATATATATATATATATATATGGATGGAAGCACTCCGTCGGTTACGACGACGAGGGTTCCGGTTGATCCGAATCAACGGAACAGCCTGCTCATGAAATTAACGTGTAAGTGGCTGAGCACTCCACAGACACGTGTACCCTTAACGTAGTTCTCGGGGATATTCAGCGTTACACAGAGAGTGACAAGGCCGGCCCTTTGAAATACAGGTACAACAGAAACAGGAAGTAAGAGTGAGAGAAAGTTGTGGTGAAAGAGTACAGCAGGGATCACCACCATCCCCTGCCGGAGCCTCGTGGAACTTTTAGGTGTTTTCGCTCGAATATATATATATATATATTAATGTATACAGACATACGTTCACGCGCACACACACACGTATTTATATAACAGTAGTTGTGAAGCAATGAGATAGACAGAAACACAAAGATTCTCTTACACACACACATACACACATATACATCTGAATATTCTTTCCTTTTTTTTTTATTCTGCTCCGAGTTTGAACTGAGAGACTGTGGCCACGCTGGGGCACTGCCAGTTAGTCTTCCTTTAAGCCTCCTATAATAGTTCGCATTTGGTGAATGACTGAGTCTGATGATGCTTCCCCCCCCCCGCATAAATGAAATCAGGATATTTCCTTCTAAAGAAACTTTTGACTGGAGTTACCAAACACTAACTCTCTCTACACTCCCCCATTTCTGTCTTTCTCCCCCCTATACATATGTGTGTGAGGGGGGAGCACGTGAAGAGTGGTGTAAATAAAAAAACATAAACATTAGATCAGTTAAATATGCCGGTGACATATTTACCCTGCAAAGAATAATTTTCAAATCTTCACTTTTGGTAAAAGATGTTAAAAACACAAAAGTCAGTTCAGGGCACCTTTATGGCGTACGAGATGCATTTCGCGCTTCTTTGCACTCCTCAGTACCAGATTCCAAATGAGCCAACGAATACATCCCAACACCGGACGGTTGAAAGGCAAAGATGACCTTGGCGAAATTTGTACTTAGAATATAAGTAAGCAACAGCAACATTATTACTATGAACAACAACAACACGTGAAAGAAGAAGAGAAGAACGATCAAGGAAGACAAAAGAATATTAAACAAATAGATAGACAGATAGGGAGATACAAGTGATATGAACAAACGCAATTGGTTAAAATAGGAAAAATAACTAAAGAGAAACAGGATGCAGGCGTAAGACAATCATTTATAATGTGGAGGCCACTGTATGCACACAGCATGTGACTATTGTTCTACATTTCTTTCGCGACTAAAGATTCATATCGTTGATCCAATAATTATAATGACAACATTGTCAATATTGAGCCTGATGGTCTATAAGATTTTTTTCTGTTTTTTCGATAGTCGACTTTTTTGTTCATATTTTCTTTGATGGTTTATTGGGAAATGTAAAAAGGGATATATATATATATATATATATATACACACACACACACACATATATATATATACATATATATATTTATATATATACATACATACATATATATACACATATATATATATCTATATATATAGATATATATATATGTATACATATATACACATATATATATACACACATGCATAGGCGCGCGCACATATCTACATAAGTATGTGTCTGTGTGAGTATATGTGTGTTTGCATAGCTGTGTGTATGTGTGTGCGCGTGTGTTTGAGTGTGTACAAGGTTCTTGTTTTGTAAATCGATCGATGATATCGATTTTTACTATAGGTGTGGGTTCTGAGTGACGTGTGTCATTGTTTGCGAGGAAGACACGTGGACATACTCCACTTTCCTATCTATCAATTTGTCTGTCGACCTGACTGTTTACCTATTTATTTATCTCTTCATCTATCGGTCTATCTATCTATTTATCTATGTATCTGTCTGTCTGTTTGTCTATCTATTTATCTATCAATCTATCTATTCTTCTATTTATCTGTCTGTCTATTTCACCTTGTATATATATATATATATATATATATATAATATATATATATAAGTTTTATATATATGATATATATATATATATATATAAATGGCGGTGGCCCAGCATGGCCACAGCTCAAGAGCTGAAACTGGAAAACAAAAGAAAACAAAACAAATCTGTATATATATCACTCTGTGTATCTATCAATTCATCCATCTGTCTATCTGTCTACGTCTATCTGTCAGTCTATCTGTCTATCTCTCTATCTGTCTGTTTCTCTATCTATCTATTTGTTTATCTATCTATCAATCTATCGATCAGTCTATCTATCTATCAGGTTATTTATCTATCTATTTATCCATCTAGCTGTCAATCAATCTATTTATCTATGTATCAATCTACTTATCTATCTATCTATCTATCTATCTATCTATCTATCTATCTATCTATCTATCTATCTATCTATCTATCTATCTATATCTATCTATCTATCTAAACACACACATCAAGCAATCTATTTGCCTGTTTATTTATAATACTTTTCATTGAATTGTGTCTGTCTGTCCGGCAATCTATCTACCTCGTTATATACCAAATATAATTATATCTGCTTGTCTCTCTCTCTCAATCTATAAATCTATCTCGCAATCAATCAAGCTAATCTATCCAGCCGTGCTATTCTTGATGTTCGGTACGTGATTTTATTAGTGCAATGGTTTCAGCCATCAGACGGCGGGCCATAGCAGCACCGCCATTCTTAACATACACCTGAATACATGAACCTACCAGCCACCTAGTTTATCGATTCCTGGAAGATGAAAGACGCGATGGGAACTCAAAAAAAAAAAAGATGGGGGAAACGAGCTTACAAAGCCACACACACACACACACGCACACATGAATACAATTTTCTTTTTGCCTTATACTTGTTTCAGACATTGGACTGCGCCCATGCTGTGGCACAATGTTGAAGGTTCTCACGTCGATCAAGTAATAATTTTTGAAGTTTGGTACCATTTTCAATCGGTCTCTTTTGCCAAACCATTATGTTAAGGGGACGTAAACAAACTAATACCGACTGAAAAATAATGGTGTGGGCAGACAGACGCAAGCACACACACACACACTCTCTCTCTCTCTCTCCCTCTCTCTCACACACAAACACACACACAAAACACGGGTACAAACAAACGTACAAACACACATACACACACTCACACACATATACATATACATAAATAAACACATACACATACTCTCTCCCTTCTCTCTCTATCCCTCTCTATCTATTTCTCCTTTGCTTCTCTCTATCCCTCTGTATCCATTTCTCTCCTTCTCTCTCCCTCTCTCTCTCTCCCTCTATATCCCTTTCTCTCCCTCTGTATCCCCCTCTGTATCCATTTCTCTCTCCCCCTCTCTCTCTCCTCTTTTCTCTCACCCCCTCTCTCTCAATCCCTCTGTATCCCTTTCTCTCTCCCTCTATCCATCTCTGTATCCCTTTCTCTATCCCCCTCTCTCTCCCCTCTTTTCTCCCTCTCCTTTTCTCTCACCCCCTCTCTCTCAATCCCTCTGTATCCCTTTCTCTCTCCCTCTCTATCTTCCCTTCCCCTCTCCCTCCCTCCCTCCCTCCCTCTCACTCTCGTATGGCAGATGCAATGCAGAAAAGATCGTCGAACATTGGAACACGAATCTTACATTGGTCGTTTGGCACCAGACTTTCTGTAGTCTAACACTTCATCTACAACAAGTGCCAATCGCAGTATCTTATCTATTATCGAACAGGAAATAATACCATTATCAACAGGAAAAACATTAAACACACCAACATTATAAAGAAAATCTGTCAGACAAAAGAAAAATTCTTTTATTGGCAAAACCTCGCAAAATCCAAACAAAATGAAACATTACCAGAGACTGCAATGTCATCCACCACCACCACCTCCGCCACTTAATCTTATGTCCGAAACCAGAATTTTCTTACAAACAATAATAAAAATATGGAATTCTACCGTAGGGACAAGGGGCCCAAATGATGAAGGAGGGACTATATTATTTATTCAACTCCTGTACTTAATTCACGTTGTCACGTGATCACGTGATCGAGCAGATCAACGGAAGCTGTTACATATCGCTGATCACAATGCACTTTGCATCGTTTTAGCTTGAGAGTGATGCTACTCTGCTGGCTGGCTGGCTGGCTGGCTGGCGGAATAGACTTACGGTCATGGCTGTGTGTCTATGAAGCATGATTTTATAACCATGCAGTTTCGGTTCAGCCCCACCGCGGTGCACAGCCTTAGGTCAGTCAATGCTATGTGAGTAAATTTTGTAGAGGGAAACTGTGTGAAAGCCTGACGTTCATATATATATGTTTTCTTTTACACATTTCAATCATTTGACTGCGGACATGCTGGAGCACCGGTTTTAGTCGAACAAACCGGCCCCATTTAAAGATGAGGAATTATGTACATTATTTATATTTGATGGATATTTGTTTGTCTTCGATGTTGTTATTATTTATTATTATTATTATTATTAAGGTCGGAATCTTTGGGTTAGTAGACCGATCTTTTAACCACTATGCCATATGCCCGTGGGCACATTATGGGGTGAATTTTAGGGCTTATAAATCTAATATTTTCTGTTCTTCCTTAATACCGGTTCCCATATGCTGTTTATATCCGCACTCGGTCTGCCTAGGAGGTTGTTGTGTCCTAGCATGTGTGTTGCTTCTTTTAGTTTTCGTATTTTCCAGTGGTGTTCTGTCTATTAACTTCATCCTACAGGGGGAGGTGGTCTCCATTTTTCGATACATGATCAGCTATACCTGATTTATCAATATGTATGTATGTATGTATATATTTATGTATGTGTATTTTTGTGTCTGTATTTGTCCTCCGGCCATCGCTTGACAACCGATGTTAGTGCGTTTACGTACCCGTTACTTAGCGGTTCAAAAAGAACCGATAGAATAAGTATTAGGCATACAAAGAATAAGTCCTGGGGAGCGATTTCTTCGACTAAAACTCTATAAGCTGGTGTTCTAGCATGGCCGCAGTCAAATGACTGAAACAAGTAAAAGAATATATATATATATATATATATATATATATATATATATATATATATATATATATATATATATATATATAATATATATATATATATATACAACGTATACACACATATACTTATATATAATTATATACATATATATACATATGTATACATATACACACACACATATATAAATATATATATATACGCGCGCGCACACACTCGCACACACATTCATACATCCACACATATATGTAGATACATACATGCATGCATACAATTGTGAATACATAAGATGTGAAAGTTCCATGGTGTATGTCAAATATTATTAGTCTTGTAGGCTCCGTACGCGCCCACGTACATATGCGTGTGAGTTTGAGAGTGTGTGCATGTATGTCTGCACGAGTGTGCATGTGTGTATATACGTGTGTATGTGTGTGTGTGTGTGTTGTGTGTGTGTGTGTGTGTGTGTCTGTGTGTGTGTGTGTGTGTGTTTCATATTTCGAGGTTTTGAGGGTTTTTTTCCACATCTTTTTTTTTTGGTTCTTCATTGACTTGATTTCTCCGCAATCAACATTCGTTTGGAAAAAAAGAACATGCCTTTATTTTGTAATTTTTAATTTCAACGCTTATGTATGATCGAACGAGTTGCTATATATCTCTCGAGAACTTCTTGCAGATGGTGTTTATGAATATATATGACTATGTGTATGTGCGTTTAATTCTACATATGTTACTCGACTCAACTAATTAGTTTTGAACTGGACTAGTTAAGTTTAACGTTGTTACGAGTAAGACTTTTAATTTCATTTCATGTCGAACATTGATGTGTTAGCAACTACAGCGACTGGAATAAGTTTATTTATTACAAGAGCAGTAAAACCTAAAGCAGAAGAAATTATAAAACATGTTTTAATACTGGCCTTTTTGATTAAAAGTTTCTCATTTGGCTCATATGTAGAATTTGGTGTTTGAAGTAGCAACATTAAAACTGTTAGTTAACAGAAATATCTTAAAAAGAAACGTTTGTGACAGAAAAATAACACTAATGAGACTTCGTTTCGAAATCTCGGTCATTGATTAAAGATGACGTGTGTGTATGTGTGTATGTGTGTGTGTGTTTGTGTGTGTGTGAGAGAGAGAGAGAGAGAGGGAGAGGGAGAGAGAGAGAGAGAGTGGAGAGAGATTTATGTGAGTATTTCTGAAGAAATAACGAGAAATTTAGATCTACCATTTTATGAACGTAAACATTTTTAATGGAGTTGCGAAGATGTGAAGATAACATTCGGTTAAAACCTAAATAAATGAGACCTGTAGAATAGACATTGAACTATTCCGATTTGGAGACTCTTTCAACTTTCCTTAAACTATCATCAGTTCAAAATTTAAATAAATTGACTTCCTGTGGAGGAGATAATTAAAGATATCTAACATGAGTAGGATGTAGTCAACGATAAGGTTACTGCCCGAAACGTTATCGTTTATATACATTCTTCGTTTCAGCAAATAAATTTTATTCCACTCATGAATCGATTATACTTATTACTTACCACAGTAGTTTCCTCGAATTCTCCAATTAATTTTATTCACGTTATGCATCATAATATATATTATGAAGGCGGTTAACTAGCAGAATTGTTACCGCGCTGCACAACATTCCAAACCGTATTTCAATTGAGTTTAAAAGACACTGAGATCGACTCTGCCTTCCTTTCATCCTTTCCGGGTCGATAAGGGCTGTTTAAGCACTGGGGTTGTTGTAATCAATTTGACTTGTCCTCTCATATTTAAATTGCTAGCTTTGCTCCAAAAATAAAGAAAAACCATACCTCTTCTATTTAATTACGTGAGCAAAACTTGAAATAATCTTTTTCTACTCAAAGGAAAAAGGCCTGAAATTTTATTGGAGGGAGTAGGGGTGCAGTCGATTAGATCAACCCCAATACGCAACTGGTACTTAATTTATCGACCCTGAAAGGATGAAAGGCAAAGTCAACCTCGGCAGAATTTGAACTCTGAACGTAAAGACAGATGAAATACCTATTTCTTTATTACCCACAAGGGGCTAAACATAGAAGAGACAAACATGAACAGACAAAGGTATTAAGTCGATTATATCGACCCCAGTGCTTAACTGGTACTTAATTTATCGACCCCGAAAGGATGAAAGGCAAAGTCGACCTCGGCGGAATTTGAACTCACAACGTAACGGCAGCCGAAATACCGCTAAGCATTTCGCCCGACGTGCTAACGATTCTGCTAGCTCGCCGATGAAATACCGCTAAGCGTTTCGCCCGGTGTACTACCGATTTTGCCAATTCGCCATCAAAACTCAGTATTTACACGCCGCCATTTACTGCTTTTGAAATATACTTTCCTTCTCATACACCGTGCCTTCGTTCCTCTTTAAGGTAGTTATGCTGTCTCGAGTAGATAAGTCATCTATTCGAGTATTATACCGGTGCCCCCAGTGCAACCCACACGTGATTTAAGGGCTTGAGGGTGCATCTATCTACCCTAAAAACTAGATGTGGGATCATTTCAGGAGAATCTTTATCTCTCTTGCAACAGCATCGTTATTGCTCACGTAGAAGATTTTTAGATAAACCCTTGCTATAAATTGATTCGCTGTAATCTGGCGAGTGTCCATGCTGGTGGTCCCCAAATGCAGATTTAATCAGATGCCGGATTATTTAGAGATAACCTCTGTATCTATTTGGAGTCCGTTTCATCGTCCACTACTCATAGATGCAGGAAGTATTAGAAAAGCTCTAGCAGTGAATTAAGACATAAAGAAAATTGAAAATGAGACATAGGAACGATTAGCGGGAAAAGAACGATGGAAATACCTCTCATCAACCACGGAAATCCAGATTAGAAGCACAGTTTCGCAGTGTTTCAAATCCGAGGACTATATTACTGGTGCTCCTTTTGTTGCACCAGTAATTTAGGAAATATCTCTGAAGTGATATAAAAACAAGGACAAAACGATAATGACAGCAAAATACTACCCGTGGTACGAAAAATTACGGATAGAGACAATAAAGTAAGGTGAATATATATATATATATATATATATATATATATATACATATAATATATTATATTTATTTATTATATATAATACTATTGAGGGCATTACTATACATAACAGCCACTGCTAGGAGGGACTCTTAAAGTCAAAACCTACCAAAATAAAGAAACACGTAGTATCAAATGCGAGGGAATGCAACTCTCTAAGCGAGCCTTTCAACAATAGAATTCAGCTGCAAATCCCTTAGATGTATAAAAGGGTTAACGATTCTATATGCTACGCTGAATACATTGGTTGTTCGTCTGGTATGGTGATTTTTGTTCATTCGTTGTAAATCTTGAATTATGCTTGCACTGAAGATTAAAAAGTGCATTTCTGCACTAATTAGGAAATCATGTGTTTTGCAGCTAAATTCTGTTTTTGAAAGGCTCGCATAGAAAGTTGCATTCCCTCGCATTCGATACTACGTGTTTATTCATTTTGGTAGTTTTGACTTTAAGAGTCCTTCCTAGCGTGTGGCGTTTATGTATATTAATGCCCTCAATATAATATAGTGGGTGTGTGTTGCGTTAAGAACGCCGCCTTAAAATAATCATATATTAAGTAATGAAACATGACGCCCCAAAATTCAGGCTTATTAACGCTGATACATACCACTACTAAAGCAGGAAATGAACCCAACAGTTGCTTGATGAATAAAATTTCAATGTATAGATATTTTTGAGAATATTTCTTTTGAACTGTGAAGATTGACTCGCCCATTGTTATTCAAGTATCGCAATATATCTTAACTACCATTGCCAGGCGTTAAGTATAGTTCCAATGAAATACCAACACACACACGCACACACACACACACGCGCGCCCACACACACACACACACATACACACACACAAAGGTGATTCAGAATAAAATTTGAGCACTTGAAGAACTCTACATATTCTTAAAGAATTCTGTGTTAATTGCTGTTTACAGGATATTTACCGTTTTTGTTTTGTTATGAGCGTGTATTACCCGATTACATGAAACTACACCCACAGTGGTGGGTGTCATGATGTATATATGCGTGCGTTATATATATAAATGTGTATATAACCTCTTTCAACCTCTTCTTTCACATGTTTTTCTAATCAGTCGCCCTGCTTGACCACTAAATCTCTCTGTTATTTATTCTCTCTCTGTTTATTTTCTCTTATTTGTCTGTGTTGAAGAGCATAGGCTCGAAACGTAAAAGACTTTTTTTCACTTTCCCGAGCGTCAAACTAATACACCTGCTTGTTCTTCATACATCTGTCTTCGTCTTTTGTTTTTCTATAAATTTTCAACTATATGTATATATATATATATATATATATATATATATATATATATATATCTTATATATATATATATATATATATATATATATATATATATATATATCAAAATGAGTAACCATGAATATTCGCAAAGATATTATTATTATTTTATTATTATTATTATTATTATTATTATTATTATTATTATTATATTATTATTATTATTTATCAGTGGTAAATCTTAAAGTTGAGAATTTTGACTTCCTTTTCTGGCAAGCTGATGCTTCGTGTACCCTCTGTTATAATTGTGTGTGTGTGTGTGTGTGTGTGTGTGTGTGTGTGTGTGTGTGTGTGTGTGTGTACAGAGAGGAGGAGGTAGAAAGAAAGAGAAAGAAAGAGAAAGAAGAGTGAGGGGGTGAGACAAAGAAGTGATCTATTGACATAAATTAATGTATCCGTGGTTATTTAGGGAGCAATTAGTAACTGACTCTTAATGCCCAACATTTTAGAATAAATCCAGGTGAAACGAACTTTCATATACACACACAAACACACAATCGGGTAAACCGATTATTTAAAGCAACGTATTTAGTAAAAAAAACAATCTTCTCTCTCTCCCTTGTATATTGTGTGTATACGAGTTAAAGTATTGTCTGGTATACTAGACTAATTATATATATATGCACACACCACACCCACACACCATATAGATATATAATATATATATATATATATATATATATATATATATATATACGCTCGCATCGCATTGGTGGATAAATTTCTTTAATGAGAGTTAACTAGATTACGAATGTTTTCATGTAAAGAAATCTTCACAAATTGTTCAAGCCTGCTGCATGGAGATGTTGGTACTCTCCTCTGTTTTTAATGAGAACACAATGAGAGTCTGAGGTTTCGAGTATTGCTCTTCGTCTGAAATGAGAAAGAGAAACGTCTATAGAAGGAAAGGGAATCACCAACAGCACGTGTTGTAAATCCAAATCGTGCGAGTGGAACAGGTAAAATCCAGGCTACATGTTTCTTAGCGTCCGTGAATAAATTTAGTGTTCATTCTCTCTCTCTCTCTCTCTCTCCTCCTCTCTCCTCTCTCCCTCTCCGCCACACACACACACCACCACACACACACTTATATATATATATATATATATATATATATATATATATATTATAATCATGTGACCGGCGTGTGTATCGTTGGCGATTTTCTTTTCTCCGTCTCCCCTTCTTAAGACTTTTTCCTATTTTTCTATATTTCTGACGAAGAACCCGCTCGAAACGTGAAATCCTCCTTCTTTCTTTCTTTCCTTTCTTGAGCGTCCAATAACACTATACTTATTCCCACGTCCTCGTTTTGTTGTGTTTTCTCTTTGTTCGTGTTTGAATTAACTACATATATATATATAATATATATATATATATATATATATATAATATATATATATATATATATATATAGATATATATATTATATATATATATATAGTTAAATAAGTGCCAAAGTTTTTTTAGCATCCATAGTATTTTATTAGCATATAGTAAATACAAAGCATTCAATAATTTTTAACTTAAAATATACTCTAAATCTCGAGTACTTGCTGTTTTGTTTATACAAGGTTTACGCAGCTACAACCACTACAGATTTTGTTCATTATGTACCTGAAATATCATTTTATAATCTATTTCTGTTTATAATATTTAAAACAAAACCAAAAAAAAATGGCTGTTCATTAATATATCTGTTGCTCTGAAATATGCAGGTTTATTTGGTAGTTGAAGCTTTTGAGAAATAGGAAACGTGTATTAAATCTAATTAGATGTTTTATTTCTATATTTATGTCTTTCTCTATATTACTGCTGTAAATGCAATCAGAAAGTATTTAATTTCATTTTCTAATCAGCATATTCTTTATAATTACTCTTAAAAGAATCTGTAAAAGCACACAGAATATTAAAGACACATCAGTATGTTTATAATAATAATGAAACGTCGATTTTTCAAAGAAAAAAATTTTACCAAAATATTGCGCAATGTTTTTATATTATGTATTCATTTATATATTTGTTCATTTGTTTATTTATTTACTTATTTGACAAACAGTTATTGATTTCATTTAAAATACATTGAGCTAAATATTTGCAAGAAGCTTTCTTGCAATGAAAACAATATTGTTTTCCTAATTAAACAGCACAAGACGACCAATAAAAACAAGAGAAGATCGTTTGATGTTCGTTTTCGCTCCTTCTCTCTCACACATATACCTCTCTGTACATACTCAAATCTCTCTCTCTTTCTCTCTCTCTCTCTCTCTCACCCCCTTTCTTTCTCTTTCTTTCCCTCTCCCCTTCTTTCTCTGGAGAGTAATAACAACGTATTTGAAGAGCATTGTCTGTAAACAGGAAACGAAATGGAGTGGAAACTAGTATTTTTTGCTCTATTCTTTGCCCTTCGTGACCTTATTGCAGTCACAGCAAGACTCTTAGAAAATGTGCCTTGTCTGCCCAAACCTTCTTCATATCACATTAACCACTGAAGTATTTGCTGAACAACAATAATGTGTAGAATACCTCTATATAGAAGCGGACTACTCCAATTCTATTTATTCTTAAATCAACAGAAATAAAATGATTTAATTTCTAGCATGGCCGCGATTAAGAAACTCGCTAGGTTTTGTACTACTATTTGGTATGTTGAGCAAGTGTTTGTTATTCTAAACCCGCGCTGGCTTATCCCTTGGGAGTGAATTTGGCATAAACTGCGTGAAGCCTGTCGCGCACACAAACACTAATATATATATATATATATATATAATATATATATATATATATATATATATATATATATATCTTCTTCGGTGACGACGACGAGGGTTCCAGTTGATCCGGTCAATGGAACAGCCTGTTCGTGAAACTGACGTGCAAGAGGCTGAGCACTCCACAGACACGGGTACCCTTAACGTATTTCTCGGGGTCAATCAGCGTGACACAGTGTGTGACAAGGCTGGTCCTTTGAAATACAGGTACAACAGAAAGAGTGAGAGAAAAAATACAGCTAGGTTCGCCACCATCCCCTGGCGGAGCCTCGTGGAGCTATAGGTGTTTTTGTTCAATAAACACTCACAACGCCCGCTCTTGGAATCGAAACCGCGATCTCACGACCACGAGTCTGCTGCCCTAACCACTGGGCCATTGCGCCTCCAAACACACACACATATTCCTTTTACTAGTTTCTACTCGAGAGGCATTGCCTTGCTGGGGCACAACCAAGAGATATCATGTATCCCAGTGACGATCGAACTCATGGCCTTCCGAGTCCTCTGTTTTCATGCTTGGTTAGGAGACTAATGCGTTACCTATTGCACTACCGAAGTCGCTTGGATGTGTGCGTGTGTGTGTGTGTGTGTACGTTCATGTGTGAGTGTGAGAGAGAGAGAGAGAGAAAAAGATAGAGAGATTGTGTCTCTTTTCGTCATCCCTTCTACGCCGTTTGACAACTCGTGTTGGTTCACTTCAGTCCTCAGAACTTTTGGGGTAAGACACCTATAAAACAAGTACCAAGCTTTAAAAATAAATACTATGGTCGATTTGTTTAAGCTCTTGAAAACGATGCCCCAGCAGGGCCGCAGTCCAGTGACTGAAACTAGTAAATTCTTCTAAACAAAAATACAACATGCTTTAACCTATCCACATACAAAAAGTAACATGAAAGCGAACGGCTGG
Source organism: Octopus sinensis (assembly GCF_006345805.1). Classification (NCBI taxonomy): domain Eukaryota; kingdom Metazoa; phylum Mollusca; class Cephalopoda; order Octopoda; family Octopodidae; genus Octopus; species Octopus sinensis. Next base: position 64,887,235 of record NC_043003.1, on the reverse strand, counting down.
AACTATTTTTAAGTTTTGCATGTATAAGCAATCTCCATAACAGGGTTTGGTTCGTGTGAGGGACAAGTAAATTCACATCCCAGCGTAGCAGGATCCATTGATCTGGGTGACAGTACGCTATCGCTTAAGTTCTGGGGGTGGGGGAACAAAGCAAATCTCACGCGAATCCACACACTTCTACCGTAAGGAAAATAATGACACAATTGACATTGTGTTGTAAGATAGTCAAAACGGCGAGCTGGCAGAATCGTTAGCACCCCGGGCGAAATGCGTAGCCGTATTTCGTCTGCCGTTACGTTCAGAGTTCAATTTTCACCGAGGTCGACTTTGCCTTTCATCTTTTCGGGGTCGATTAAATAAGTACCAGTTACGCACTGGAGTCTATATAACCGACTTAATCCGTTTATCTGTCCTTGTTTGTCCTCTATGTGTTTAGCCCCTTGTGGGTAGTAAAGAAATAGGTATTTCGTCTGCCGCTACGTTCTGAGTTCAAATTCCACCGAGGTCGACTTTGCCTTTCATCTTTTCGGGGTCGATTAAATAAGTACCAGTTGCGCACTGGAGTCGATATAATCGACTTAATCCGTTTGTCTGTCCTTGTTTGTCCTCTCTGTGTTTAGCCCCTTGTGGGTAGTAAAGAAATAGGTATTTCGCCTGTCTACGTTCTGAGTTCAAATTCCGCCTAGGTCGACTTTGCCTTTTATCCTTTCGGGGTCAAGAAATTAGGTAAGAGTTGCGTAATGGGTCGATCTAAAAGACTGTCCCCCTCCCTCTCCAAAAATTTCGGGCCTTGTGCCTAGAGTAGAAAAGAATATGATGTAAAATATTCCTAACTATGGAACGTTTGCTTATAACTTTACTTAGTAACGTTTCCTACCAAGAAAATGACAACAGTATCATATTTTATGTTCCCCGCTATAAGGGATTGTTATAACGTATAACAAATTAGGATTTAGTGAGCTTGCTGTGTTGATGCCAATCATATCCTACAACTGATTTAATTCTGTTACTCTCTCTCTCTCCTCTTATCTCTCCTTCTCTCTCTGTCTCTGTCTCTCTCCCCCCTCAATCTCTAGGAGTGGAGACCAACTAATGAAACTGCTACAAAAAATTAACATTTCTGACGATCTGCCCTTCCCTATCATCATTTATACTTTATGACACTTTGTTATTTATCCTAGCTTTCAGTGTCTTCTGTAAACGAAATGAATCGAATCCATGGTCAATTCTACATAGCGGAAATACATGTGTGTGTGTGTGTGGTGTGTGTGTGTGTGTGTGTGTGTGTGTGTGTTTGTCAGCCCACCATCGCTTGACAGCCGATGTTGGTGTGTTTACGTCCCCGTAACTTAGCGGTTCGGAAAAACAAACCGATAGAATAAGTACTAGGCTTACAAAGAATAAGCCCTGGGGGGTCGAGTTGTTCGACTAAAGGCGGTGCTCCAGCATGACCGCAATGAAATGACTGAAACAGTAAGAGAATAAAAGAATATATACATAGTGTGTGTGTGTGTGTGTGTGTGTGGTGTGTGTGTGTGCATGTGTGTTGAACACAAAACCGTCCTGACATCACCCTTACCTCGGCAGATTTACTCTTCAACATAAATGTCATTTTACAGACGATTACTTCAGATCTTAATATTCGACAACAAAGATGTCTTGCTAAGATCACAGACAAGTACAAATTCAACGACCTTAATAGTTAGCAACAAGTATTAATAACATGTAAATGAGGGAAAACGCAATTAGATACAGCTGAGCCTAATCGTAAAGCAAACAACAAAAGCCATTTTTTAAATGTATTAATATGACATTAAGTTTCACACAATTACTGTAATATTAACCCCCGCTGAGTGACCACTTCCGCTTTAGACGAGATTGTTGTCTGTAGGTTCGCATCAAATTAACAGCAAACTTCAGCAATTGCTTCAAAGCACACAGCACGAACAATACTAAAAAAAAAAAAAAAAGCCGCCTTCTGTCTTCCTGTTCTTTTCCCACCTCTTCTTTCTACTTCTCCTTCTCTTCACCGCTAAAATTGAAAATCCCTGTGAATGATATGCCAGCTGTGAGTTGCTATAGGAGAATTTATTTGACAACGGTCGACCTTATCTGAAGTACGATGACAACTAATTTGAATCTAAGTGTGTGAGCTTGCTTCCGATATTGAAGACATGTTTGATTTTTAACTGTTGAAGCATGCTGGTTTCTCTGAAAACAGCTTCATTGAAGCTATATTTTTATTTTTATTGTCTCTAAAGAGTTGCTATAATAAAAAAAAAAAGTTAGCTTAAAAAGGAAAAGAGAAAACATAAAACAGAAATGAGGCAAGTTTATCTTGGCATTTCACTCACTCTCCAGCAGCTTTTTCCAGACTAGGATCATGACCTCTGACTGTCTTAAGACTATTAAAACATGAAAAGAAACAGTGCTCAGGGGTTTTTATAGCTATTGGCAATGGCTTTACACATTTACACATGTAAACGCATACACAGCGATTTTTTCGTTTGTAAATGATTAAAAACCAGAGTTTGTTTGATAATGCCGTTCTTTAAGACAGATAGTTACACCTCTTTCTATATTTCAACAGATAGTTGAAATATAAAGGCCGTAAAGATCTTCAGAGAAACATCATTATATTTAGAAAAGAAGAGTGAATATTCGTTGAACCCTTTTGAAGTATTTTTTTAACATCTAAGGGGAGAATGCATTAGAGAAAAAGCTATCAAAGAATTAAATTCACGACCAGGTTTATTCATTTATTTGTTTTATTTATTTATTTGTTCATTTATTTGTTTTATACACATTCTTTCCTTTGAGACTTAACTGCCGGTGATATGACAACGCTAATAGCAATAATGCAAAGAATACCAAGAGCAATACTAATAATATTGATTTCTTACAAAGACACAAGGTCTCGAATCTTGGGGGAAAGAATAGTCGATTAATACTTTTGAATGGTACTTTATTTTATCGACCAAAGAAGGAAAGACAAAATTAAAACTACTGTGTTATGAACTCCGAACATCAACAGCCAGAATAAATACCACAAGTGATGTGATTTCGATTTTTTTTTTTTTCCTTTTTGCTGTTGATTTTGTTTCGGCTGTCGGATCGGAAGGACTGCAGGTCTACTGCTTTTGTGGGCTGGAAACATGGATGCGTGGTAACAGCACTGTATAAACGCTCTAACGATTTTCACAATGAACCACCGTTAATAATTTCTAACATAGACACAAGTCCATTCATTTTAAGGGAGGATGCACGGGATTAACTCAATCCCAATACTTGACAGTGATCTATATATAGATATATACATATATACATATAGATATATATATACATATACATATATACATACATATATATACATATAAATATACACATATATAAATATATATACATATATATGTACATACATATATATATACATATATATATATACATATATATATAACATATATATATACATATATATAAATATATATACATATACGTACATACATATACATACATACATATATATATAACATACATATATATATATATATATTATATATATATATATATATATATACACACACACCAATAATTAACAGTAGATGGAATCAGTATTAAACCTTTATTGCGTACAACTTTCGTTTCGACCCGTCGGCTATTGTCCTTTCTGTGTGGGACTCCATTCAACATCTGTTGCATCGATTGTGCAATCATAAAGGACAATAGCTGGACAGGTCAAAGCGAACGTTGTACGCACCAAGGTTTAACACTGTGCATCCATCTCCTGTTAATTAATACTATTACCCTACCTGCCATTGCGGAGTTCCTGAAGTAGAACCAATGGAACTGTACCACAACTGCGGATGACAACAGGTAGCCTAAACTGTGCCGGTGCTCTACTCAACATTTAAAAATACCAATTGACTTATACTTATTAGACCAAAATATTTATTATTATTATTATTATTATTATTATTATTATTATTATTATTATTATTATTATTATTATTATCATATCATACATGCATACATACATACATACACAATGATTTGGGATAGAGAAGACAAACTGTGCACAGTTGTGGAAATTAGCTTCCCAGCGGATGTTAACATAAATCTGAAGATCAGTGAAAAAGAGAACACCTATGCTGAACTATTGAGAAATCTGCAGTTACTCTATCCAGATTACAAGTTCAGGTTTATACCTGTAATTATTGGGGCCCTGGGGTATGTAACACACTGTCTAAATACCAATCTTGAGAAGTTAACTTCTCAAAACTAGAAAGGAGAAAGCTAATTTGAAGACGACAGATCCAATCTATCACTGGAAATGTAAAATTCTGTAAAACTTACCAGAAATTTGTCATTTAAATATATATGAGCATGTCTAGATATGTATCTATAGGCATGAGAATACATACGTAAAACATACAAATCTGCACATATATACATACATACAAACAAAAATACCATGTTGTTGATGTTGAAATTCCAATGGAGGAACCTTGGATCTAGGTTAGAAACCGGTTCTTTCTCTATTGGCAAGAAATCTTGAAATAAACTGTATAATGATATACATACATAACATGTAGTAGCCATTAATTCAGATACGTTTTTTACTCTCCATTTATTCCTTTCTTCATCCGTTCTTCTCTCTCTCTCTCTCTCTCTCTCTCTCTCTCTCTCTCTTCTCTCTCTCTCTCACTCTCTCTCTCTCTCTCTAAATCTATCTATCTATCTATCTGCCTATCTATCTCTATCTCTCTCTTCATTCCTTTCTGTAGAAGAGCGCAGGCTCGAAACGTTAAAGTCTTCTTCCACTGTTGTTCAGTCTCCCGTTTGTGTTTTTGCATACTTTTGTATCTTTTTGAACCACATGTGTATGTATGTATATAAGTATGTGTATATGTAAGTACGTGTGTGTGTACACCCAGGGCCAGGAAAATGTTAAGTATGTTGGTCCAAGTAACTTTATGGTGCTTTATTTTATCGACTCTGAAAGAAAAAAAAGACGAAGTCGACCTCATTTGATTATGAACACAGAACGTAAAGACGGATTAAATGTCGCTAAGCATTTAATCCGGCATGCAAACGATCCGGTCAGTCTCTCCGCCTTATATTTGCTCCAGACATATTAACCAATTCTAATATCGGCGCAGAGCCAACAGTTTGGAGGAGGAAGTTAATCGAAAGAATAAGTCTTCCAGTGGTTCCGATCCATTATGCCGGTTTCATTTCCCTAGATTCAAAGTCGGGGAAAATGGATGGTGTTTGTACACATTACAAACCAAAAGATTCTAACTGCCAGAAATTAACCTACTAGAAATAGCAACCAAATTTCCCCAAAACTACAATTTACCGTCTTGGAAAACGACTCCATGTTATCTTGGCTACACTAAGTCCAGGGAATATAAGATATCAAAAAATTCCTCCTTAAAGATACCTTTGATCATATTTGTTCGATCATGACTGATTTTGTGTACACAATGGCATAAAATATTAATTATTGTTACTAGAAAGAAACAGCATAACATATTAATTATTGTTATATGAAAGAAACTTGAAAATTCTGCGTTTATAAATGTTCTTATATCTATTTTAAATCATAAATTTATGGATCTTCATAACGTTGTTCTTTTAAGGTAAAGATATCGATTTAACGCTATAAATTTTCGTCTCCGAATTTAACTCCTGAGTTTTAAAGTTGGTGAAAGTGTGTCACAACTAGTTTCATTATGTCTTCAGTTTCCTTCCATAGTAAAACTTATAAAACATGCAGTAAAACACAGTGGTGTTAAAGGTTTTGATTACGTCTTCGATTTTGTTCCATACTTAAAAGTTGTTAAATGCGTAACACTCAAACGTACGCCGTAACTGTTGAATAATATTATAGAAGATAATGATGTGGCCACATCACTTCATATCCTTTTCACTGCTAATGTTTTTAGTTACAGCATAAACATCAAAATTTTCCGTCCTCTTCTTCACCAAAATCAATACGAGTTTTCAATTATTGATTTCTAACATTGACACTCACGGCCACAAATATTTGGGGACAGCGTAGTCAATTAAATCGAACCAGTACTTTTTTTTATCGACCACCAAAAGGATGAAAGGAAAAGTTGACCTCGGCAGGATTTGAACTCGGAACACAAAGGGACGTTACTAATATCACAATCCACCAGCTACTTTCAACTATCGATCAAGGAAAGTTCAGATGTGAATAACAACACTGTTTGAACTCATTTTCAGTTGCGTTATGAAACAAAACTAGTTTATCACTTTTTCATCAGAGTATTTAAAGCCGTATTGAACGAATATTGAACATCATATAAAATTATAGGAACAACTACGGCAGTCTGATTAAAAAAGTTTACTTCGCAAGCATGCCATTCCGGGTTCGTTCTCACCTTACGACAATTCAGACCAGTTTTTTTTTTTCTATCATAACGTGCAGTTGAGCAATAAAACAATACATTGTACTTCAAATTTGAAAGGCGGAAACTGCGAACAGACCAACTTCTAAGCCACTGTCAACTCATTTTTTGCAACAAATATGCACTCCGCAAAAAGTGCTGAGTAATTCTTCAGCTTAATATTAAATTCTCTGATCTGGAGCCTAAACAATAATATGACATAAAGAAGCAAAACAAATTATCTTGAAGAAAGCATTTATTCTCCCCATCACACTCTCTCCCCATCTTTCTCTCTCTCCCATTCTCTCTCTCTTTCTCCCTTCTGTCATTACTATATTCCATTAACCTTTTTCCTCTCTTTAGTATCATATTTGATATACATGCCATATTTCCCTGGCATCTATACTTCATATACGATACACACATTTCCAGTTATTTTCAACCACCAGCGTAACATGAGACTTAAGAAGAGGAAGCTTTGCATTACTCAGAATATAAGAAACAAAGTCTGACCAAAAGTCTGAAAACAAACATGGACGTTAAGGACAAACTTATGAAAATGCTTTGGACAGGGAAAGAGTTAAATAAATGCAATTACTTTTAATTGATCCTAATCACTGCATGTATCAACTGAAAAAGATATGGTTACTGAAACGTTCTAATTGTCAGTATATCTTTTTAGAAAGGCGGGAAGCTGGCAGAAACGTTAGCACGCCGGGCGAAATACTTAGCGGGCGAAAATTCCGGGCCTTGTGCTTAGAGTAGAAAAGAATATATCTTTTCAGGACATTACAGGCACCGCGTCATCAGAAAATTGAATGAACGAAATCTGTATTTGAAACCACAACGTGGATATCGGCCAGCCCAAATCCTACACATAATTTTACTTTATAAAATATTATCAGCCCAGCATGACAGGATTATGATGTAAATCTTAACTTTTTCAAATAGTTTTCGTACTTCATTAATTTTTTTTTAAATGATTTCCTCTTACTGTTTACTGACATCTCAAAAATATTATTTTTGTTAAAATATAGTGCATATGTGTATGTATATGTGTGAGTATATGTGTGTGTCTTTTTTAACTGACATATTTGGTAAATAGAAGAGTTTCTTTGAAAATGACAATTGTATTTGACAAGAAATTGCGTAACAAAGTGTATACATATGTATATATGTATGCATCTATATACATATACCTACATGTATGCAGTTATGTGTGTATGCATATATATATATATATATATATATATCTGTGTGCGTGTATATTTATATATGGGGTGTATGTTATAATGTGTGCATATATATATGTATACATATGTATATATATTTGTATGTATATATGTGTTATATACATTTATATATATATATATATATATATATATATATATATATTATATATATATATATATACCTACATATATATCCGTATAAAAATCTATATGTATTATTGTGTATATATGTGTGAGTTTGTTTGATAAGAAAGGATTTTGAAAAAATGGTGACGTAAGAACGAAAACCATTTTGTTATTGAAATATTTTAGGAAAAACCAAAGTGATTCAATTTTTATTTTAAATTGGAATTCATCTATAGTGTATAACAAAAAGAATAAAATCGACTTTAAATAACAAAAGCATCTTTAAATAATGGGAAAAAAATAAGAATTAAAAGCAAACAGTGACAAAAAAAAATCAAAAATACCTCATTTAATGTCTCGAAAGGAAATTGGTTAATAATAGCAAAGAAGTTTATGACAGGGAGAAGAGTTCTTCAATTTTAGAATAAAATAAGATTTCTGCTAATATTAAAGAAACGTCGAGGGAAATCTAAAGATAGAGGAGCTTCTAAAAGTTTTAGCACCTATCGAAACAATACGATATTGTCACAATTGTTTCTTTCTTTTATTTCGTATATTTATGGTACTTCTTGTTTCTTGAATAATATCTCAGACTTGCAAATGTTCATTTTGCATTCTGTTTATTGATCCATCATTTGTGTCTTCCACCTCTTTGTCCAGTCCTTTCTCTCTCTCTCTCTCTCTCTCGCTCTCTTTTCTTCCCCTTTCTCTTCTTTCTTTCTCTAAATAGATATATAGTAAATAAATACTCACACACACACATTTATGTATGTATATCACTGCACGCACGCACCAACTTTTCCCCCTCTCCTCCTCTTCATTCCTCCTGAGAACCACATTCACATCTGTCCCATAACTCTTCCTTTTTTCTCCAGCCACCTATTCTCATTCATTCTCCTATTTTATTTTTCGTTTTCTTTCTTCCGATGAAGGACAAGCGTCCGAAACGCCTACGCGATCTTTCTTTTTTTAAAACGTTAAACTAATTCAACATGTGTACTATTTCCCAAAACTCT
>NC_043003.1:64861020-64873520 GCF_006345805.1 Octopus sinensis | reverse complement strand
AATAAAATTCGCAAACTGAAAATAAAACGTCCCATTATACAAAAATAACACCTACTACTGCTGCTGTTGTTACTACTACTACTACTACTACTACTACTACTTCTTTTTCTACTACTACTACTACTACTAATACTTTGGCTCAGTGGGATACCGGGCAATCTGATGCTGACACTGGAAGGGGTGAGTAGGCGGGCCATTGTTAAATAGTAATGAAATTAGCCTTAGCAGGGAACGATTGTCGTGATCCGGACATTTGACAGACAGAATGATGACAGGCACACACACACACACACACACACACACACACACACACAATCACACATATATACACACCATCACGCACGAACGCACGAACGCACACACACACATACACAATTTTCTTTGGCTAGCTCTGAAAGTGACTCTATATGACTGTCTCTAAGCATGTGTTTGTGAGAGTGCACACATACATATAAACAGCCAATACGCACACACACACACACATACACACACACAGGAGCTTTCCAATGAATTGTTCTTGACTGGAGTATATAAACTCCTTCCTTCCACCACATAGTGTTAGGAACATGGCGATGAAAGTTCAAGCACAGTAGGTGGTGAGCTGAAAAGGAAGTAGCAGTGGAAGTGGTGGTGGTGAGAGAGAGGGCAATAAAGGACGAAGTGGTGGTGGTGGTGGTGGTGGTGGAGGGCGGTGGTGGTGTATGTTGCTGTGTGGCGGGTGTTCTTGTGCCTGAGTGTTTTTGTTGCTATTGCTATTAGTGGGACGTTAGTGGTCGTGGTGGAGGCGATATTGATGCTGTTGGTTGTGGTGGTGATGGTGGATTTGTTGTTGTTGTTGTTGTTGTAGTCGTGGTGGTGGTGTCTATGTGGGCACTTCCATACGCGTTGTGCTGTAAAGCGAGACACGTAAACAACAGCTCGTAAACAACAAGCGTAAACAACAAGCATAAAACACCAAATGTTTTCTTTACACACACACATATGTGAGTGTGTGTGTGTGTACTCTTTTACTTGTTTCAGTCATTTGATGTATATATTATTTTATTCTGCGTGGCACCTTGGGCAAGTGTCTTCTGCTATAGCCTGTATATGTTTGTGTGTCTTGTGTTTGTTCCCTCAACATCGTTTGACAACCGATGCTGGTGTGTTTACGTCCCCGTCACATAGCGATTCGGCAAGAGAGGCCGATAGAATAAGTACTAGGCTTACAAAGAATAAGTCCTGCGGTCGATTTGCTCGACTAAAGGCGGTGCTCCAGCATGGCCGCAGTCAAATGACTGAAACAAGTGAAGATTCAATAAGACGTTTATTCCTTTCAGTTTTCGTGTTTATTAGTTTTTCCATTTTTTTTTTGTTTTGTTTTATTGAGGGTTAAACAATTTTTTAAACTTTGGAGAAGATTAACAAAAGTACCGATGTTTTCCTAAAACGGGTCGAGATAACCCACTTTTTTAAAGGGGGTGATATAACCAAAATGCACCCAGAGGCGTAACCAAAAAGTACCCAAAGGTGGATTCTAAAGTTTGTGAAGAACGATCACGTGAAAAAAGGCGAAAATATCTTAACTCATTTCTCTTATCTTACACGAAATATTTCATTAGTTATAATATACGTAATTGTATTCCACATTCATTAATTTCGTATTTCAGTTGTTGTGACCCCCTTCTGTCTTGAATGACCATGGAGCCTCATGGAGCTTTCGGTGTTTTCGCTCAATAAACACTCACAATACCCGGTCTGGGAATCGAAACCGCGAGCCTATGACCGCGAGTCTGCTGCCCTAACCACTGGGCCATTGCGCCTCCACTTATATTTCAGTAACGATGTCATTACGTACGAATCTTACAATGATATAAGCAACCAAAGAGTCTTTAAAAATTGTTGAAAAGGCGCCAATTTTGAAAACTGGGCTCAGGTAGAGCGCTCGTTTTCCTTGATCCCCAATTAGCCATGACACTGAGTATGACTCAAATTTCCTAACGTGCCGTCGGGAATCGAACTCATGATAGTATACCCTAAAAACTAAGCCGAATACCCTTAACCACAAAGACACGTTTCCTCAAAGCTGTTGGTAAGAAGCTACATAGGTACGTCAGAATGTTTGTAGTTAGGCAAGAAAGGTAGGCAGGAAGGCGGCGAGCTGGCAGAAACGTCAGCACGCCGGGCGAAATGCTTAGCAGTATTTCGTCTGCCGCTACGTTCTGAGTTCAAATTCCGCCGAGGTCGACTTTGCCTTACATCCTTTCGGGGTCGATAAATTAAGTACCAGTTATGCACTGGGGTCGATTTAATCGACTTAATCCGTTTCTCTGTCCTTGTTTGTCCACTCTGTGTTTAGCCCCTTGTGGGTAATAGAGAAATAGGTATTTCGTCTGAGTTCAAATTCCGCCGAGGTCGACTTTGCATTTCATCCTTTCGAGGTCGATAAATAAAGTACCAGTTACGCACTGGGTTCGATATAATCGACTTAATCCGTCTGTCTGTCCTTGTTTGTCCCCTCTGTGTTTAGCCCCTTGTGGGCAGTAAAGAAATAGGTATTTCGTCTGCCGTAAAGTTCTGAGTTCAAATTCCGCCGGTGTCGACTTTGCCTTACATCCTTTCAGGGTCGATAAATTAAGTACCAGTTATGCACTGGGGTCGATGTAATCGACTTAATCCGTTTGTCTGTTCTTGTTTGTCCCCTGTATGTTTAGCCCCTTGTGGGTCATAAAGAAATAAGAGGGACAGGCAGGAATGTTAATAGGTAGATAAGGGGGTAGGTAAACATTTGGCGGGTAATTAACTGGATGTCATGGCATGTTGTCATACATGTAGTTAAGTTGGTAAACTAATCAAATTAAAAACTGATTTTATAACAAAAAAAAAAAACAACATCGATTTCTTACATCATTAATATTAAAATTTAAATTAGATTTTAAAATAATTGGACAGTAAAGTTATGATTGATCAGAACTGGGATGAAGAAGGTGGGGCACTGATGTGATGATGATGATGATGATGATGATGATGATGATGATCAGGAGGAGGAGGAGAAAGAAGAAGTAGCAGAAGAGGAAGGGAGGAAGGTGATGGGGATGTTGATGACAACGACGACGATGATGGCGTGGTAAAGGAAAATTATAGGATGTAGATGATAATTATTATAAGGATGATGGTGATGCTGTAAGGGAAGAAAGAGAGGAAAGGCGTATGAAGCAGATGATGATCATAATGATGATCATGATGGTCGTGATGGTGATCATGTGGATGAAGATTGTGCTGAAGGTGATGGCGATGAAAGTAAAGTCAGGAGAAATACAAGGCATTTTGTAGAATGTATGATGTTCATCATCACCATCATCATCAACATCATCATCATCATCATCATCATCATCATCATCATCACCATCATCATCACCATCATCATCATCATCATCATCATCATCATCATCATCATCACAACAATCACAGCAATCTCCTTGTTCCTGATCATAATGATGTAGAAGAAGAAGGCAATGTGTTGACGACATCGGCGACGATGGCCTGTGGGGGGAGGTCTACGACGAGGACGATGACGACGACACGGCGATGAGGATAATGCAGGTGGGGACAGCGTTGATGATGATGATGATGATGATGAGGAGGAGGAGGAGGAGGAGGAAGAGGAATTGGAGGAGGAGGAGGAGGAATTGGAGGAGGAGCAGAGGATGGCGATGTTGTTGGTGATGGTATTGAACATAATGATGAAAACCGTCATGATCATAACGACGACGACGGCGATGATGACAATGATGATGATGATGATGATGATGGTGGTGGTGGTGGTGATGACGGTGGTGAAGTCGATGGCGAAGACGTCGACGATGATAAATCACCTCTCACCTCCACTTATTAAAGTTTAACTACACACCTATGACCCACGGAAAACAACAGGGGGTTTGTTAATTCTCTACCACCGCCGCCATAACCCCCCTTCCTCTCTCCCTCTCTTTCTCTCTCTCTCTATCTCTCTCTTACTTTCTCTCTCACTTTCACTCTCCCTAACACACACACACACACACAAATATACACACATATACACGCACGCACATGCTCACACACAAACATACACATACACACACGCATACACACAGACATACACGCACGAACATGCCCACACACATTCACGCAAACACATATACACACAAACATGCACACAAACATACACACGCATACACGCACGCAGATGCTCACACACACAAACGCGCACACACACATACACGCACGCACATGCTCTCTCTCTCTCTCACACACACACACACACAGACATACACACACGCACATGCTCACACAAACACACACACACATACACGCACGCACATGCTCTCTCTCACACAAACACAGACATACATGCACGCACATGCTCACACACACACACTCACACAAACACATACATACACACACATACACGTACGCACATGCTCACGCTCACGCACGCACACACACACACATGCACACAGCGATCTGTCACACATCAATATCAGTTCCCTAACAATAATTACTACAAGACAGCTACGAAGTATGCAAAAAGTAAAAAGAAAAAAGAAAAACGAAAAAAAAAGAAACAAAGAAAAATGTCGACTTCCAATTCATTAAATTAGCAGTTTCGCCGTTAATTGCATGTTCCATAATTAATTATAAGGACCAGATCAACGAACTACCTTCCAGTATTTACCTCCATCCATCTATGTCCCCACTTCATCTTCAATAATCCAAGGTCGGTTTTGCCATGAAACTTTCGTTGTCTAAGTCAGTGTGCGTATGCGTCTGGCATAGTGGTTAGTGAATTCGGCTTACGATCGTAAAATCGTGAGTTCGATTCCCGGTGGTGCGCTGTGTCCTTGAGCAAAACACTTCATTTCCCGTTGCTCCAGTCCACTCAGCTGACAAAAATGAGTAGTACCTGGTTTAGGTTGGTTTACATCTATGTAACTTGGCGGTTTGACGTAAGAAACTAATCGAAAAATTACGGGACTTGAGAGAATAAATACCTATTTCTTTACTGTCCACAAGGGGCTACACACAGAGGGGACAAACAAGGACAGACAAATGGATTAAGTCGATTATATCGACCACAGTGCATAACTGGTACTTAATTTATCGACCACGACAGGATGAGAGGCAAAGTCTACCTCGGCGGAATTTTAACTCAGAACGTAACGGCAGAGGAAATACGGCTACGCATTTCGGCCAGCGTGCTAACGTTTCTGCCAGCTCGGCCGGCTGTCAATTTGTCCGACTAAACTCTTCAAGACAGTGTCTCTGTTTAGCCGCCAAACCACGACTGAAATTGGTTCAATTCCACGGTGTGGCACTTTTGGCAAATGTTGTTAGACTATAGCCCTGTGGAGACCAATATCATATTGGTGATTATGGCAGACGGAGACTGTGTGGAAGCCCGTCATGTGTATGTATGTGTGTGCGTGTGTGTGTGTGTGTGTGTGTGTGTGTGTGTGTGTTGTGTTGTGTTTATTCCTATACTGCTTGACAACCGTTGGAAGTTTGCTTACTTCTCCTTAACTTAGCGGTTTGGTTAAAGACACTGATAGAATAAGTGACAGAGTTAAAGAGCATAAGAAGTGGAGTTGATTTGCTCGAGAAAAGCCTTCAAGGTGATGTCACAGCATGGTTGCAGTTCAATGTCGTAGACAAGTAAAAAAACGTAAAAAGAAATAAAATAATAATAATAATAATAATAATAATAATAATAATAATAATAATAATAATAATAATAATAATAATAATGGGCTACAGCAAATATTCTGCTCAATACCACAGATTTGCTTGTCAGTTGTTTGACCTTAACCAGTTGAGCATGTCCCTTAGTGGCTGATGATATGTGCATCTCTGATCACGAGCAGAAGTAGTGGGGGAGCATCATGGCCATGTGTTGAGAGGGATTCTTTGGAGTTTGAATGGTTCACCTCTGGAAACATAGGTGTTTCGTTCAACATCCTAAAGCAACCCTATTCAGGGACCGTTTGAGCAGGATGGGCTACTCAACCTGAAGAAAATTCTAACTGGGCCCCACCTGCAAGGTCATGTGCTGTTTATCTTGATATGAGATTACCATGTCGCGCACATATGGTTGTGATGCATGTGCCTGGTGTACCTTTATCAGACGGGTAGTCATGATGGGTATATTGGGCTTCGTATATTTTACCCCAGTGTCACTTTGATGGCATGAACTGCTCTCTCACTCAATAATAATAATAATAATAATAATAACACTGAGGGTGTGATTTAAGGGCGATTTGACTAACAGTTTTAGCACAGTGGCCGACCACGTGCAGGCTTTCTCTTTTTGTTGGCGGGAAGGCAAAAGCGTTGTTTGTCATTTATGGGGGGGAGGCGTGTGTTTGCATTGCTGTTGTTGTTGCTGTTGTTGGTATTGTGCAGTTAATCTGCATCACTGCACCCCTTGTCTCGTTGCTATTGTCATTCTGCCCCCTAATAACGCCTGTCCGCCAATCGTCTTAATCCGATGCCAGACCATAAAATAAACAAAAACGAAACAAAACAAAAACGAAACAAAACAAAAACAAAAACATCAAAAACAACAACTGAAAAAAAGAAATTATAATAATAATAATAATAATCTGTGACAGATTGACGGCATTATGTCGGAGACTGGGGCTGCGGGGAGGGTGGCGTCAATGAGGGTCATTTAGGCAGCAACCCTTGGCTTGCTCATTGTTATAAAGGTGGGTGGAGGACCAATTTGTGGAGAACGAGTGTGTACTTTTGTTACCACATCTCTTCTTGTACGCGCTTCCATCACCGCCATAGACAACGAAGGAACCGCTAGTAAGCAGCTCGAATTACTAGAAATAACAGCTAAATTCCCCCTATTACAATTCTTCTTTACACACTTCCATCACCACCATAAACAACGAAGGAACCACTAGTAAAGCAGCTCGAATTACTAGAAATAACAGCTAAATTCCCCCTATTACAATTCTTCTTTACACACTTCCATCACCACCATAAACAACGAAGGAACCACTAGTAAGCAGCTCGAATTACTAGAAATAACAGCTAAATTCCCCCCTATTACAATTCTTCTTTACACACTTCCATCACCATCATAAGCAACGAAGGAACCTGAATATGTAGCTTCAAGTGCTAGAAATAACAGTTAAATTCTTTTTCCTATAATTCTCCTCTTCACACTTCCATCACCATCATAACAACCAAGAACCCTCTGCAGATAACTTGAATTACTAGAAATAACAGCTAATTTCCACCTACTTTTCCACCACCATTATAAACAACGAAGGAGCCTTTGCAAGTAGCTCGACTCACGAGAAATAAGACCTAATTGCCTCATCAAACCAAACCTTAAAATAAAAAATAAAAAATAAAAATTGAATGCATAATGTCTCGACAGGATCGGATTAACTATTATACAAATTAAACACGTGCTTAAAGAAAAATGAGAAGCGGAGCAGGGGGCATCACAGAGTTTGTTTGTTTGTTTGCTTGCTTGTCTGCTTTCTTCCATCGCTGGAATTACCATTCTGCAAACTGTAAACAATAACGATTTATAAAAAGAATAAAAGAGTTTTTATTATGGCGTACTGATATTTAATGTTGAATGAAATCTTAAAGAAAAAGAAAAACGGTTACGTTAAATGAAGTTGCGATGTCTGGCCGAGAAGTAAATCTTATTTTCTATTTCTTATTTCTTTGGCGTGGAGGCGCAATGACTCAGTGGTTAGGGCAAAGGAAACTCGGTCGTAGAATCGCGGTTTCGATTCTCAGACCGGGCGTTGTGAGTGTTTATTGAGCAAAAACACTTAAAAAATTCCACGATGCTTCGGCAGGGAGTAGTGGCGAACCCTGATGTACTCTTTCTTCCTGTTTCTGTTGTGCCTGTATTTTAAATGCCCAGCCTTGTCACACTCTGTGTCACGCTGAATCTCCCCGAGAACTACGTTAAGGATACAGGAGCAGGCTGATCCGTTAATCGGATCAACTTGAACCCTCGTCGTCGTAACCGATGGAGTGCCTCGATTTCTTTGGCGTAGACATTGGTTGTGTAGTTGAGATGCTCGCTTTGCAGCCACGTGGTTTCGGGTTCAGTTCTGCCGATTATCGCGACTGTTACGTTCTAAAACCCCACCTAATTAGAAACAGAATTTCTTTTATTATATATGCAAAACTGAGGAATCGACGTAAGCTTAAGTAATGAACCGCGATAGGTGAACCGCCTCTTATTAATAAGATGTGTAGTGGCACTTGTGCATATACAAGTATATATATATATCGTTGCTATTATGTTAAACTGTCGTATGTCCAAATTTGGCCAAATGCATTTTTTTTATATTTTTGTTTGTAACGACCGATTCTTTTTGCCGTTACAAACTATTGTATCTCCAGCTGCTTCAGATAGCAATATATCGAAAATTGTTAAAGTGTAGTACAACGGTTTTGCTATGGAATGGTGAAAGTATTTTTTCGTTTTCTGAAAAAGAAACGTTTTGGACTTACGACACTTTTGCAAAATAGCAACGCTATACACTTGCATTTATAAATATTGTAGGTTACAACTTTTATCTGTCAACCAAGATGATGGTAGCAATGTAGATAACGGAAGGATTAATGAAGAATCTTGCCTCTCACAGCATTCCTTATGACGCCAGTAGACAATCGGTTTACCAATGTCAGAAGGAGAAGGCGTGAACGCTATTGTCGGGTTGTGATTAAGAAAGAAAACGCACTTAGGTGTGGGTGCCACGGAGGGCTTGAGACTTGAAAATGCACTTAGAAAACACAGGATAGGATGAATCGTCAAAGCGAGAACATAAAATGAAGTAGTGGTGGTGAAGAATGCTGGGTTGACGGGATTGGTACTTTGCTTATCGACCCCAAAAGAGGGAACGGTAGCATCGGTAGGATTTCAACTACCGATGGAATCGGACCAATTTTTAGATCATTGATGTTTTCGTCACTGTTTACAATTATCTTTTAAAAACATTTTAATGTAGGCGTAGAAGTGGCTGTGTGGTAAGTAGCTTGCTTACCAACCACATGGTTCCGGGTTCAGTCCTACTGCTTGGCACCTTGGGCAAGTGTCTTCTACTATAGCCTCGAGCCGATCAAAGCCTTGTGAGTGGATTTGGTAGACGGAAACTGAAAGAAGCTCATCGTGTGTATATATGTACATATATAAATGTGTGTGTGTGTGTGTGTGTGTGTGTGTATGTATGTGTGTATATGTTTAAGTGTCTGTGTTTGTCCCCATAACATCGCTTGACAACCGATGCTGGTGTGTTTACGTCCCCGTAACTTAGCGGTTAGGCAAAGAGACCGATAGAATAAGTACTAGGCTTACAAAGAATAAGTCCTGGGGTCGATTTGCACGACTAAAGGCGGTGCTCCAGCATGGCCGCAGTCAAATCAGTTTTTGCATTTTAGAAATAATAAAAGACAGGATCGTCACGGATGGATTCTCTTTTATCATAGGTCTATTTCTGCTCGCTCGGAGTCGGCTCGGGGTGAAGCAAAAATAACAATAGCAACGACATTCTCTACCAGCCCTCCTCCACCCCATACTCACTTTGCAACTGCCACCACTCACCACCACCACCATTACTACTACTACTACTACTACTACTACTACGATCTTTGATATCATGTTACTATCCACCCTTCATTTTCTTTTGTACAAGCTCCCTTCCATTATCACCATGACCACGCTCTACTGTGAAAAATAGATGGGGTCACCCCTCGACTCCTTACTCCCAAACACCACCACCATCACTACTACTACCACTACTACTGCTACTACTACTACTACTACTACTGCTGCTGCTGCTGCTGCTGCTGTGAATTGGGTGCGGATGCCTTACTTCCAGTCTTGGTGGTGTGAGTAATATAGCAGTGTTTATCACACAATGCATCAAGCTCAGCTGTCATCTTAACAGAGTACGGTTCTATGAGGGTAGATGTAAATGTAGAAAGAAAACAGAAATGGTATTGCTAGGTGTTGGTGGTCGGGGGAGAGGGAGGGATAGGAAGAAGAAGAAGATGAAGTAGAGGAAGAGCGAAGGTGGGGGAGAGCTGGTGAGAGCGAGATAAGAATGGGGAGAGAGAAAGAAATGAGAGCGTGTGAGAGAAAGAAGGGGATATACCGAAAAAGAAACGGTGAAACCGATGAGTGAAAGAATAGACCGGAGGAGATGAAGAGAAGGGGAGTGTGTGTGTGTTTGTGTGTGAGAGAAGCGAGAAACATTGAGATAAAAGAAAGGGGAAGACAAAAGAGAGAAAAGGAAGCTTTGAGATGAAAGAAATTGGGAGGAGGGACAACAAGAAAGAGGGAGAAGCAGAGAGAGAAGAGAGAGAGTAAGGTGGGGAGTCGGATGAAGTGAATCAACGGTAATCAAATGCAGATTTAAACGGGTATATGAAATATCGGATGGATTAAAGAACGTATGAGTATAGAGGTAGGCAGTGGACTGAGAGACGGATTGGAAGATGGATTAGGGGGCGAATGGAAGATATATTAGTTGTGTACGGGTGGGTGGGTTAAAGATGGATTAGAGAGCTAATTGAAGAAAACTTTGAAGAGTAAATACTGTTATCGCTATTTTGGTGCTGTTATTGTTTATCCCGGACCAGCTCTTTCATATATAATATGATCAAAGGTGTTCCACTGTAGATCACCTACTATTATTTTTATCGTACAAAAAGCAGCGAGCGTGCAGAATTGTAAGCGCACCGTACAAAAAGCTTAGCGGCTATGCGTCCGTCTTTACGTTCTGAGTTCAAATTCAGTCGACATCGACTTTGTCTTTCACCCTTTCGGAGAGGATAAAACAAATATCAGTTGAGCACTTGAGTCGATACTAATTGACCAGAGCCCTCTCGCAAGATTTCTGGCCTTGTGCCTGAGTTGAAAGAGTTATTTTTATTAATGCAAAAGGCAGCAAGTTTTCAGAATCGTCAGTGCGTCGAACAAAATGCTTTGCGGCATTTCCAGCTCTGTATGCTCCAGTTCAAATTTTTCCGGGGTTCACTTTGACTTTCGGGATCGATAGAATGTGTACCAGTTGAATACTGAGGGTCGATGTAATCGATTGACCCTTCCCCTTAAAATTGCTGGCCTTCACTCACAAATTTTAAGCCCTGTGCCTATAGTAAACAGGATTATTATTATCATCATGCACAGATTATATTTCTGAATTTTCTAAATCACAAGTTTTCCTTTCTTTCTCAAGAAGGTAGGATACAATTTGAGATGAATTCGGTTGCTGTTTCTAGCAGTTGGAACTGTCCTAGTGACAGGTTTTCCAGGACAGACAAACGGATTAAGTCGATTACATCGATCCCAGTGCGTAACTGGTACTTAATTTATCGACCCCGAAAGGATGAAAGGCAAAGTCGACCTCGGCGGAATTTGAACTCAGAACGTAGTGACGGGCGAAATACCGCGAAGCACTTCGCCCGGCGTGCTGCACCCGTGTATAAGCAGCGATCAACACAATCAAATATTTGTCCTTGTTATATCATAAAGGCAAAAATATTTCTAATAAATCATAAATTTATGTTCTATGGTGTTTGATATACCTGTATTTGTCTATGTTGG
Organism: Octopus sinensis; assembly: GCF_006345805.1. Classification (NCBI taxonomy): domain Eukaryota; kingdom Metazoa; phylum Mollusca; class Cephalopoda; order Octopoda; family Octopodidae; genus Octopus; species Octopus sinensis. The sequence goes on along the minus strand of NC_043003.1, from coordinate 64,861,912 downwards.
TCAAGCACATGCCACTGGCCACAGAGAGATATTTCTCTTACCTCATTTTTGCTTAACCAGCTTCGTATATTACATAACAGTTACATTATCCAGTTAACAAACGTTTTGGAACTCGAAATGCTGTCTTGGTTTTCACAGGCTGGAATAATTCCTTGGCTGCGTTGACGCATGGATAAGTATATGGAGAGATGTCCTGTTGATTGGGTGGGAGAATGATTGAATAACTGGTGGACTGCCCTTCAGCTGGGTAGATGAGCAGTTCTGTGTTTGGAAGTGCTGATTGGATGGATCATAGCGTAGATGGTTGAGGGAGGTGTCACGTTGGTTTGGTGGATGAGTAGCCGTATGATTACGATGGGATTACGTTTTGGCTGAAAGGGCGAATACAAAGGTGGCCCAAGGAATACCTTCTCGACTGGGAAGAGGAGGTGGTTACGTGATTCAAGGTATGTCTTCTTCGATGGTCATGGAGAAGCAAGGTTGTTGGAGGGTTGTCTTGTTGATTGAGTGGAAGAATAATTAGGGTTTTTTGTTAGATGAGCGCATTAGTGACCATGGAGGACAAAGTTTGACGGATATCTATGTATATGGATAAAGATCGGCAATGTATTGGTATCAAGGCCGGATTAAAACCTATAGAGGGCCTAAGCACTTAAAAACTTTTAGTGAGCCCATATATATATATATATATATATTTTCTACTCTAAGCACAAGGTCCGAAATATGGGGGGAGGGGGCCAGTTGATTAGATCGACCCCAGTACACAATTGGTACTTAATTTATCGACCCCGAAAGGATGAAAGGCAAAATTGACCTCGGTGGAATTTGAACTCAGAACGTAAAGACAGACGAAATACCGCTAAGCATTTCGCCCGGCGTGCTAATGTTTCAT
>NC_043003.1:64841020-64851020 GCF_006345805.1 Octopus sinensis | reverse complement strand
AGCCATGGAAGAAACTGCGTATTTATAGTGAAAAATATTGTGTGTGGTTAGACGTTCAAAGGTCTACTTTTCAGCATATTGGCACAGAAATATTTTTCTTTTGCCCTTATTTATAATTGTTTATACTTTCACATTGAACGGTATTTCACTGATAAAATCTCTTTTTTTTTTTTTGAAAAAGTATATCCTTATGTTAGAATGTATATATATTATATATATATATATATATATATATTATATATATATATGCAGATACATATAAGTATATACATATAGTTACACACGCATACACCAGAGCACACATTTCTGTGTGTGTGTACATCTGCACATTTGATAGTTTGCATTTGTGATAAAAATATGAGAGCATGTGTATACAGGCAGCATGTTCGTCCTTGTGAGTATGGATGAGTTTCTGTGCGAAAATGTATAGATGTGCATATTAACTGGTTGAGTATACATGTGATGGCAGATATAGTTCTGTGGCCATGTTTGTGCATGTACGCATGCAGGCATGTATTTATATGTGTATGCATGTAGGCATGTATATATATAGTATATATATATATATATATATATATATATATATATATATATATATATATATATATATATGAATAAATGTCTGTGTATATATATATATGTATGTATGGATGGATGGATGTATTTATGTATGTTTATGCGTATGTATATATATATGTGCGTTTATTTGTACCTTTGGGTACTTGCTTGAGTCTTTGCACGAAAGTGGGCGTTTTTATACGTGTATGTGAATATACTACATATATATGTATGTATGAATGTATGCATGTATGTCTACATCCATATGTATATATATATATATATATATATATATATATATATATATATATACCATACACATAGATATATTGTATATATGTATCTATCTATCTATCTATATATATATAAATATATACATACATACACATATGTATAGATAGATAGATAGATAGATAGATAGATAGATAGATAGATAGATAGATAGATAGATTGATAGATAGATAGATAGATAGATAGAGAGAGAAAGAAAGAGAGTCATACGTGCGCGTACGCACACACACGCACGCACTCACACACCCATACACACTCACATATAGGCATGTATGCCAGTGCAAAAGCACGTATGTGAATATATATTTTTTTTCTTTTCATTTCTATTTTATTTACCCAAGACCGATTAAACCTTGTATAACGATTATATGTGTGTTTAGTCAGTTACCTCTAGCTGAAAACTAATTATCTCTTTTCTAATTAAGGATAAAATGTCTTATTTTATTTTCTTAAAGAATACCTTTGTATTTGGCAAATGTCCATATAAATCAGGTGTTTACGATGCCTGCAAATGTATGTGTGCATGTTTATACATTTACATCTCTCTCTCTCTTTCTTTCTCTCTTTCTCTCTCGCTCTTTCTCACACATACGCTTACACTCTCCTTTTTCCTTCTCTCTCCAACTTATATAAATGTGTGTGCGTGCGTATTCTAGACACATTCATACATATACATACATGCATATATACATACATATATATAAATTTCAATATGTATATATATACGTTGTATATATAATATATATATATATATATATATATATATATATAATATATATATATATATGTATATATATCTATATATATATATATATAATATATATATATACTATCCCACTTATAAATGTATGCATGTATATAATCACAACACGGTATATGTATATGTATAAACACACACACACATATATATTTATATATTCATGTATACACACATATAAACATACATGTACACAAACATATATATGTGTGTGTACTTGTTTCTGTGTGTTTCTGCTTGTTTCTCAATGCGCGCGTGTGTGTGTGTGTGTACATGTGTATGTGCATGTGTGTGTGTGTGCGTTTTTCTCTTCTATTTGCTCTCTGTCAATCTTCCTCCCCACCGTTGGTCCCTATTGCATATATAAGTGTTGTGTCTGTATTTGTGACTATGTGGAATATACGCACAGACTCAAGCACTCATACACATATATAAACATATGTATATATATATATATATACACACACACACACACACACAGTATACATTAACTTTTATACGATCACATTCACGTATATACGGATGTTGTGCGTATGTATATATAAGCTTAAGCGTGGTCTCATAAAAACAGACAGCTCAGACAAGTAAATATTTATACATAAGTTTGTCGATTAATTTGCCCACACTCCTATAATCGCACACCCACCAACCCACCCACACACATTTTCATATGCATACATACCATTATGAATGTATGTGCATGTGTGGTGTGTGGTTTTGATTTGCAAGTGTGTAAGTACGTGACTTATTCCGTCCCGGCATTCTTCCTTTTTGCTAGGGAGAGGATTTAAAATAAACCCCTTTATCTCAGGCCATTTGCTTGTTTCAGTTATTTTGACTGTAGCCATGCTGGGGCACCGTCTGGCAAGGTTTTTTTTCTTTTTTTAGTCGAAGAAATCGCCTGGCGTTTATACTATCGCTTCCTTTTGCCTATGGAACCCTTACATTCCTCTTTTGCTCGGGCAGACCCTCAAAGCCACCCGATGTTTAAAATATCCTATTATATTTTTATAATTAAACAAGACTACCCGTGACCCCTTTGGGTCACTGACGATTCAGGTTATAAAGCATTGAAGCTGATTTCAACATTGTAATGTAAATCAAAGCTAATTTTATGATGATTTCAGTTAAATATTTCAATTCGTTCGTGTCTTAACCCAATGCCTGTCATGAACCCCGTTTGAGGATCTGCTAAAAACAGTTTCACTGCCGATTGTTCGCTGTTTTAAAAGTGAATTATGACATTGCATTTGCAGAAGTGTGTTTAACAATATTTAGTAGTTAAAGTTTGTCATTATTAGATCTGGTTAATTCTAGAGGACATTTTATGTCATAAATCACAATTTTTGAACTACAAAAATATTGACAGCTTTGAAAACATTTTAAAAATTCTTTTTGCATTTCCCATCTATATCATTCATTGATATTTCATAAACATCCACATCTGATACTATTGTTTAAAAAAAAAAGCTGAAATGTTTATTAATGCAATTGAATAGAAAAGGATAAATATGCTTTTTTTTCAGCAATCTCTATTTGGAACTTTTCGAAAAATTTATCAGAATTTCCAAAATAATTCACATATGAAGAAAATTTAAATACTATATATCATTTTAACTGCTAAGGTACCTATCAAAGCCAAAAAATATGAATTTAAAAAAATTAGCAGTTAATGGATTAATACTTTATTGATTATTTACTGCATCTAATAGAAATAGAACTTCCGGGATAAACTCCAGTAACAGCATCTATTTATGGCGTATGTACAAAAATGCAAAAGGAATTGTTATGTAACGTAAACATAAATTTATGGAAGCAATTTTCACAGTATTATATATTCCCATTTCAGGGTTATGTTACTTTCGGAGTATTTTCCCTTTATGCACCGTTTTGGCTACTTATGAAGGTACTAAAAAACAACCGCGTATCTCTGGAATCCGTGGTCCGATTTACGTGGAACTTGTTTTATTCTGTTTGTATTCACATTTCAGAGGTAATTTACTTTCAAAGTATTTTCCCATTATGCGCCGGGTCTCGCTGTATTAAATAACAGACAAGCACGCACGCAAGCAAGCAATCACAGAGTTTTATTAGTTAAAATGAAATATAGATATTATTAGGAATTGTATATAAATTATTTAAATATTTTGTGTATTACAGTCGTATAATCAATTTATTGCACATATAATTCACTGGTCTGAAGCACATTTTTTTCATAGACTCTGAAAAATAACCATGAATCCCAAATTTACTATATTGCATCTATATAGAACTCTCTTAATACTTATATGGATCCCGGCTGAGGAATATTGGCCAATCCGCTTCGTAATGGAGACGTAAGTAAGCCTACAAGGGATAATGGTGAAAGGGACAAACAGAAAGACGAACACACGCATTCTTTTATTCGTTTATTCTTATTTCAAGGCGGCGAGCTGGCAGAATTGTTAGCACGCCGGGCGAAATGCTTAGTAGTATTTCGTCTGTCTTTACGTTCTGAGTTCAATTTCCCCCGAAGTCGACTTTTCCTTTCATACTTCCGGGATCGATAAATTAAGTACCAGTTGCATACTGGAGACGATCTAATTGACTAGCCCCCTCCTCCAAAATTTCGGGCCTTGTGCCTAGAGTAGAAAAGGATATTTTACTTGTTTCAGTCATTTAACTGCGGACAGTTTTTACCGAAGAAATCGCCCCTAGGACTTATTCTTTGTAAGTATAGTACTTATTCTATCGGTGTCTTTTGCCGAAATGCTAAGTTACGGGGACATAAGCATACTAACATCGGTTGTTAAGCGATGGCGAGGGCACAAACGCAGACAGAAAGACACACACGTCAAGCGATGGCGAGGGGAGAAACGCAGACACAAAGACACACACACATAAATATATACATACATATATATTTTTCTATATATACGACAGGCTTCTTTCAGTTTCCATCTACCAAATCCACTCACAAGGCTTTGGCCGGCCCGGGGCTATATTAGAAGATACTTGCCCAAGGTGCCATGTGGTGGAATTGAACCCAGAACAATGTGGTTGGGAGGCAAGCGTATACTTTATGAGCACTTTGTAAGGATCAAACTCGGCTAACTAAATAGTCCAGTGAAAGTCATTTTAATCCACATCGGCCGTAAAATTACTTTCCGCAGTCTGTCCACTTTGTAAATCTAAAGTTCAAACGTCAACTAATTTTAAATTGGAATCACAGAATTTTGAAATGCTATCATATCCGAAACGCGCGTAAGCTGATTAAACAATGTGCAATTTTCCATTCTTTGTGTTATATGTGTATATATATATATATATGTGTGTGTGTGTGTGAGTATGTGTGTGTGTGTGTGTATGTGTGTGTGTGTGTGTGTTATTGCGTCTACACCGCTTGATAGCTAGTGATGGTTTGTTTACGTTCTTCTAATTTAGTAATTTAACAGAAGAGACCGAAAGAATAAGTACCAAATTTTAAAAACAAGTACTGGGATCAATTTGTTCAGCTAACCCCTTCGAGTTGGTGCTCCAGCATGGCCGTAGTCCAATAGCTCAAACAAGTAAATGATAGGAAAATAAGAAGCTTTACTGGTAGCCAGCAAGTCTTTTTTGATACATTCAGAACCCACTGTCTTTCTTAAGAAACAGGTTGTGATTGGAGGGAGATTTAACTGTAATTTTCGTGAGTCTAGTGAATGTATACAAGTTTATTTTCACCGCATATACAAAGAAAGACTACAACTGACGAAAGCTTCATTGACTTGTAGTGCTAAGTTCACGTTTTCCCATGGGGGAAACTACTTGAGACAGACTGGCGTCCTAACCAGGAGAATTTATCAATCATTCAAATTAATGTCGCAGAATGCAGAGAAATAAAAACACGCCCAGTCTAGCATGAGGAGAAAAACAGATTGTCAAAAATATAGTGGTGGTGGTGGTGGTGGTGGTGGTGAGGCATGTGTTCATGTATACATACATATATGCATGATAAAATACATATCTATGTGTGTATGTGTGTGTTGTAATATACATACAGTGATACATACATATGTGTGTGTGTGTATGTATGTATGTATGTACATACGAATGTTTCAATGCAAAAATGCATCATTTAAATATATGTGAGTAATGTTTAACGGGTGTTGCCACATTTCTCCGTATCAACAGGGATATGGTCTGATAAGAAAAGACAGGAATACATTCATTCTTCTGCGCATACTTGTTCGTATTCGTGCATGTTTGTGTGTGTGTACATGAGTCTGTATGTGTATATGAAGGTGTGTGCGCGCGCGCGTGCGTGTGTGTGTGTGTACAGATATCGGTTGGGGTCGTGGTGTTTTCTGACGTTGATAATGATGATGATTTGTCGGAATTGTTAAAGGTGGTTGCTATGTGATGGTGGAAATGAAAAGGAAAGTTTGAAAAGGATTAACGCACATAGCACCTAGCACTGGCGATATGACAGTCTTATCGATGTATACACTCTATACACAACAGTGTTAGAATGTGCAGATGTTAACGATGGCCCAGGATTGAGGTTGAATATTTTCTAAGTAGTGTGATGAACCATTTTTTTCCAGTTATCAAAGCTTAACTGTAACTGAGTTAAGTCAACAGAAAGTCTATAAAACCTAAACACCACAAGGCATCAGTCATCAAGAAAGAAAGAACGAAAGAAAGACAAAAAGTTGTCAATAATGGATTAGTATTTCGGGCAAAATAACTTCTTCAGCTCTCTGCTGATACAAACATACCGGACTGACAAAAAATCTTGTGATTGGTATTGAACTGCACGTAATCCAAATCGAATTCTGCCACCAGTCGACTTTCTAAATCCAAGGGTCGTTCACTTTATTTTCAATCGGTCAATCGATTTTGTCCCAGATTGACAAGTCGTGCTCGGACGCCACCAACTGACTTGGACTTTTAAGCGCTAATCCACAGCCCTGTCTTGTCCCAAAGTTAAATACGCTATTTTTATACACATGTACAAATGTAAAGAAGGCTACATATTAATTATTAGTGATGCGTATAAATAAGCAATGTTTAAAGTTTACAGCGTACTGCAAATTGTGAAAACTTGTTTTTAATATATTTTTACCAGAGTGTGGTTTTTTAACTTCTTTTCTCGTTGAAGATGTCAACAACACGATTCAATCAGAAAACTAATCTTAATTCACTGCACGAGTATACATTATTAATTATATACTTTCTATCTAAAAATATTGACAGCAAGGCTAAGATGGCGCATCTATGTTGTTGCTCGGGATGCAAGAAATAATAGGGAAATCCCTCACAAATATCACTTTAACTCCCTTCAAAAACAGGTAGAAAATTTTAAGTACTTTATTTGAATAATGGCCGGATCGTCACGGCTGGAAAGCGATTGGATCAGAGGCCTGTTCAATCACTGCTAACTAAATAACAATATACCCACAAATTCATGCTTAAAAGCACACATACCTAGACAGAGTTAGCATGAAATGGGGTTAGAATGGCTTAGATGCAAATAGCATTAATGTTGACGTACTGAAGGCGGCGAGTTGGCAGAAACGTTAGCACGCCGGGCGAAATGCTTAGCGGTATTTCGTCTGCGTTACGTTTTAAGTTCAAATTCCGCCGAGGTCGACTTTGACTTCCATCCTTTCTGGGTCGATAAATCAAGTACCAGTTGCGTACTGGAGTCGATCTATTCGACTGCTCCCCCAAAATTTCAGGTCTTGTGCCTATGCCTAGAGCAGAAAGAATGTTGACGTACTGAAAGGAGGTGGAGGTGATGTTATATAAATATACATACACACACGAGAACACACACGCACACACACACTCACACACACACACACACACACACACACACATATATATATATATATATATATATATATATATATATATATATATGTATGTATGTATATATGTATTCATACACATTCATAAGCTGCATCTAAGACAAGGAGAGCATGTGTGATAGAGAAGAGGTTGTGTGCGTGTTTGTCTGTGTGTGTACACAGAAGGAGAGAGAAAGAGTGCGAGAAATGGGGCCAGACAGACTGACAGAACAACAAGCTACAATAACAATTCGGAAATAAAAAAAGGGTAAGAATTAAAAACAAAAATGAAACGGAAACGAAAATAACAATAGACGTGTTCGACATTAGACGAAACAAATATGAGAAAATATAATATAAAACGTAACGCATATGTGTGTGTGTGTGTGTGTGGTGTGTGAAAGAGGCGATGGAAAGGGTGAGATGGGAGAAGGGACGAAGTCAAATGTAAAGAGTCGTGGGGAGTGTGATAAGGTTGGAAGGAGCGTGGGGGTGAGAGTAAGCAATGTAAAGAAGGTTGGTTGGAGAGGGGCAAAGATAGATAGTGGGGGAGGTGGGGGTAGAAATTTAGGTGGTTGAGATGTTGAGATGAAAGAGGGAGAGGAAGAGGGTCGGGGAGGGTGGAGGCGTAGAATAGTTGAAGTTTGAAAGGAGTGAGATCTCGGAATTTTGGATTGTCTGTGTTTGAGATACACACACACACACACATATAATATATATATATATATATATATATATATATATATAGAGAGAGAGAGAGAGAGAGAGAGAGAGAGATAGATAGATAGATAGATAGATAGATAGATAGATAGATAGATAGATAGATAGATAGATAGATAGATAGATAGATAGATAGATAGATTAAGGGAGAGAGATTGAGCTAAAGAGAGAATGATACGAATATGAATAAGAGTGAAGTAGTGAGAGTTACAATGAATACCATGGAGCGAGAATGATAGAGGGAGTGAGCGTGTGTGTATGTGTGTGTGTGTGTGTGTGTGTGGTGTGTGTGTGTGTGTGTGTGTGTGTGTGTGTGTGTGTGTGTGTGTGAAAGAGGTAGCGAAAGAACGAAAATGGGACGTGCATGCGTATGTCATGAAGAAAGTTTACGGGTATATGAATGTGGCTGGGTTATGTGTACGTTTGTGAGTGTGTGGATGATTTTACAGAAGGGAAAGAAGGGGAGAGGGAAGAACAAAAGAAAAAATAACAGAGAGAGAGAGAGAGAAAGGGAAAAGTAGAGAGAAAGAGGAAGAGGAAGAGGAGATAACATTCTAAAAGTGGTCACAGAACAATGGTATTGTGAGGATATGTGAAAGGCTTTGCGCGCATGTGTAGAAGACACTGAGAGAGAGATGAGGGGAGAAACAGGGTGAAGTGAACAGAAAAAGAGGAGGGCTAGAGCTAGAGAGAGGGGGAGAGGAAGAGAAAAAAACGGGGATGGAAAAGCAAAGAGTCCAACAAATGTCGAAACGAACACTTAATGTACGCCAGGTTTTCCTTCATCTCTTGTATGCAAGCCTCACATTTGATCAAAATGGACGTTAGCAGTTGACGACGATGGAATAAGAAGATAAAAACATAAAATACTGTACATTTTATTTCATTCTCTTATGTTTCAAAACCTCTAAAATTCTAGCTTCAAACATCTGACGGGAACGCTACGATTTATACAAAAAATACGCGTACATGAAAAAATATTTCTTAGACATTTCGCTTCATCGTTCTTTCATCCTTTTCACCCTGGGGCACCAGGAGAATAAATAGCAGTCCCGTGCTGAAGTCTGTTCAGTCGACTATAATCTCTAGAGATCTTTTATCTTTCAACTCTTTCAGTCACAGGACTGGTAGCCATGCTGGGGCACCACTTTGAAGGGTTTAGCCCAGGGATTATCAACCATTTTTTTTTTATCTATGGACCCCTTTGATTACTATTTTATTCTGGTGGACCCCCATAGCCCTTCATTGTTTAAAAACTAGCTCTATAGATGCTTCTTTTAAAACTCCTATTTTGCTTTTCACACATTAACATATGTTAGCTTGAATTATGTAAAATGTTAGAGAAAGATTCTCAGCTCCTTCTTGCAATACATTCCAAAACCCACATCTAAAGCAATATTTTTCAGGAACCCTTAAAACACCCTTGTGGTTGCCCAATTTACTATTTTGTTGTATAACCCCCTCCCCCAAAAAATCTTATATGGATCCTCAGATGCCATACGAACCCCGGTTAAGAACTGGTTTAGCTGAAAAAATCCCAGTACATAATTTTTAAGCCTGTTACTTATTCTACCGGGACTTTTAGCCGAACCGCTCAGTTACGGAAACGTAAACGAACCTCCAGCAGTCGGTGGGGGGCAAACACAAACACACGAATACACAAGACGGACTTCTATACTGTTTTTCTCTACTAAATCCACTCACGAGGTATTCCTGGGCCTGGGGCCTATGATATCAGATACTTACCAATGGCGGCGCGCAATTATGCAACATTTTCGTTCCTGTTACATTCAAAGACTTTATATTTCATTACATTTAAACAAATCTAGACTCAATGTAAAATAAACAACGTCGGTGA
>NC_043003.1:64834854-64835920 GCF_006345805.1 Octopus sinensis | reverse complement strand
ACTTCAAAGGAAGTAATTCCACTCCTTCACCCCCTACCCGGAACTTTCCAGAATGTAATTCTTCCCTTTCGTCCTCGTCCTCGGAACTTCTCAGGAAATCCTCGAAACTTTCGAGGAAATATTTTCTCCCCACTCGCCGGAATTATTCAGGAAATAATTCCTCCCACACCTCAGAACTTTCAAGTAAGTAATTTCTCCCCTTCCTCCCCTCCTCAGAAATTTCTAGGAAGCAATTTATCCCCCCTCCTCGGAACTTTGCAGGAAGTAATTCCTCTCCTCCTCAGAACTTACCAGGAAGTAAATCCTGACCTTCCGCCCTCTCCACGCAACTATCCAGCAAATAATTCCTTCCCCTTCCTTGTATTTTTCCAGGAAGTAATTTCTGCTCTTCCTCCCTATCCTCGGAACTTTCCAGGATTTTATTCCTACACACCCTCGGAACTTTCCAGGAAAATTTACTTCATTCCTCTCTATCCTTGGAACTTCCCAGGAAGTAATTCTCCCGCCTCGAAAATTTCCATGAAGTAATTCATCCTTTTCCTCCCCCTCACCCCTTCCCCCTCCTCGGAACTTTCCAGGGAATAAATAATTCATCCCCTCCTCTGAGCTTTGAAAGAAATCATTCTTCTCCCTCCTCGGAACTTTCCAGGAAGTAATCCCTCCCTCTCCTCGGAACTTTCCAGGAAGTGATTCTTCACTCTCCTCTCCTTCTTCCCCTTCCTCGGAAATTTACATGCATATGCATGTAAAGTATCCTCATTTCATTGGTCTACTGCTAGTCTCATGAGTTGCACGTAACGTAAAATAGCTAAGATAATCCACGGGACGGCGAGCGCGCGTACCTCAAGAGATAAAGTACACGATAGTGAACGTAAACATACGTCAGCCGCTTAAAAGACCTTGATAGATGTAGGGCAGCTCTACATCGTATATTTACGTTAACTGCAGGTAAGCAAGCAAAAGTGTGATCGCATATTTGCGTCAACCGTTGTCAAGGGTTTAAGACTGCAGAACGTAATGCTGTAAAGTGTGTTAGGAAAATACGGGGAGAATACAATACTCTAAG
>NC_043003.1:64824854-64829854 GCF_006345805.1 Octopus sinensis | reverse complement strand
ATCGATTTGGTAGATGGAAGCTGAAAGAAACCCGTCGCATATATATATATGTATAATATATATATATATATATATATATATATATATATATATATATATATATATATATATAATATATATATATATATATATATATATAGATAGATAGATAGATAGATAGATAGATAGATAGATAGTAGATAGATAGATAGATAGAAGATAGATTTCAGTCTCAGACCGAAGCCTTGTGAGTGCATTTGGTAGATAAATATGTATACATATGTATATATTCTGTGTCTGTGTTTGTTCCTCGACCATCGCTTTACAACCGATGTTGGTGTGTTTACGCTCCCGTAACTTAGCGGTTTGGTAAAAGAGACCGATAGAAGAAGCATTGGGCAGACAAAGAATAAGTCCTGGGGTCGATTTATTTGACTAAAAACCCTTTAAGGTGGTGAAACAAGTCAAAGAATATACATATAGAGAGAGAGGTGGGGAGAGACAAACAGACAGAGACAGAGAGATAATTAAGTATATAGGTAGATAGATATGTGTGTGCGGGGGTCTTTTGTGTGCATTTATTGGTGGATTTTGTCACTGAACTGCGGCCATACCTGAGCACAGATAACCATACATACACACACACACACATACACACACACACACACACACACACACACACACACAATAACATCCTTGCGCATATCTAATGCTAATCTATAGCATCAAAAAACACTCACTCCTTGACGCGTCGTTAATTTATTGTGGCGCAAGACATACATACGATCGCCTTGATCTCCAACTGACGCCATCATTACCACTGCAACCTCCAAAAACACTATTATAGCCTCTTTGTCACCACTCCTCCCACCACCACCAACAACAATAACAACAGCAACGCTACGACCGTCAATACCCCCATCACCAAGAACTTCGTTAACCAGTAGCTCTGTCACCATCTGTTTAATATAATGGAGTGAACATTAGCATTTAAAAGAACCTTTAACGACAATCAAGCTATTCGGGATACGCGGCTAAATGGAGACCTTTGCTATATATCTTTACTTTATAACACATTTGTTTGTGCGCGCGGGGGTTTGTCTGCACGCGCGCGCGCGCGTGTCTGAGTGCACGTGTGTGTGTGTTCCTGGTTATATTTTTTTATTCTTGTATTCATTTACTTGTTTCAGTCTGCGGCCATGCTGGAGCACAGCCTTTAGTCCAACAAATTGACCCCAGGAATTAATTCTTTGTGAGCCTAGTTCTTATTCTATCGGTCTTTTTGCCGAACCACTAAGTTACGGAGACGTAAACACATCAACATCGATTGTCAAGCGATGGTGGAGAGACGAACACAGACACGCAAACACACATACACATACATATATATATAGTGTAGGTATCAGTTAGAGGAGTTTAATACCTCTAAGGGATAATTAAATCCAAAGGCGCTCCTGGTTATTACCTGAGTAGGTACAGTATTTTGTAAAGTTGTACGGTGGCAGGTAGTTCGGTAGCGAAATAACCAACTTAAGAACAAAATACAATATAAGACTCACAAATTTTGGTTCAATTACCATTAACTATGTATCAATTATTTTTGCATTCTGACCGATGTATCAATCTATTTTTCGCATTCTGAAGATCTATCTCTATATAAACGGCAGTTTGTCTGTCTGTGTGTCTGTGTGTCTGTCAGGTTGTACCCTCACCCTGACCACGGCTTTCAACCGATTCTGATGAAGCTTGACACACACATAGCCCAATGTCATAATTCAAAACTAACACAGCGAAAATTTTAAAAAAGTTCCCCCAGTTCTGAAAAAATCGATAAATTCGACATGGGGTCGAGAATCAGAAGCACAAACCACAGACTGTCTAGGGGACGCAACTCGACCTTTTTAACTCTCAACTCCATCAATATCCAGCTACTTGAAGCTATTCCTGGTGATGTCCACGTCTACAATCTATTGATAGGACAGCAGACCCCGCCGCTTGCCGATTATCCTGATGAATTCCTGAATTCACTTGAACCGCCAGGCCTGCCGCCACACATCCTGAAGTTAAAAGTCGGCGCGCCCATTATGCTCATCAGGAATTTGGTTCCACCTAAACAGTGCAACGGCACACGTCTGGTTGTGAAACATTTGCCACCACATTTAATAACGGCCACAATTCTTACCCGTTGTGAGAAGGGAGAGGACGTCTTCATTCCACGCATGCACCTTCAACCGTCGGGCGCTGACCTACCAATCCACTTCAGGCGTTTTCAGTTTCCTGTTAAACTCTGCTTCGCAATGTCCATCAATAAATCCCAAGGCCAAACGCTACAAGCCGCTGGGTTACAGTTGGGCGAACAGTGCTTCGCCCACGGTCAACTCTACGTGGGCTGTTCACGCGTTGGGAGGCGCAATGATGTTTTAATGTTTTCGCCCAAAGGGACAGCTAGGAACATCGTATACACAGAAGTATTCGAGTGAAGAGAAGACATTGCAACCTACACATGCGCCTTCGTTCCCTAGAGGGAAAGGACAAGATTGGGATTAGTCGTTGCCTACTAGGGGCTCTTACATACCCGGGCAACGCCGGGCTATGCTGCTGGTATTTACTAAAACTAGTAAATTGAATTGATCGTAAATGCTACCTTCTTCTTTGTTAATTAATTAAATTAACGACATACCAGCGAAAACGACGAGTTTCTCCTTGTTATTTACATCCATTTTCTTCCTGAATATATATATATATATACGTTTATATATGTGTATATATATATATATATGTGTGTGTGTGTGTGTAAGAGATAATGGTATCATTGAGACCCAGAGGTGTCGGGTAATGCTGAATAAGTGCTATAGACAGACCATAGTTAAGTTCCGGATTCGGTAATAATGCGAATAAAGGGTTCAACGTTGGTTCTATGTCAGCGTGTGTATATATGAATTTTTTGTGTAATGTGATAAAAAAAACCAATGCTGTATAGATATTAGAGCATTTATAGATAGAAGATCTTACAGCTGTTTCTAGAATATTAATTGATAATAATATCCCTTCATCGGAGACGGTGTGAGAGGAAAAGTTAACTTTTCCATATAATTCAAAATGGGCTGATTCTGACCAAAATAAGCAACAAGGATATCCAGAGGTAAAGCAGATCAAAATAATTCTGCGTGTAATTCTTATTTAGCACGGGGGACATTTTATTTATGAGGACGTACTCCTGTTTTTATCTGAGTGATGGGTCCTTCGGGTGCTTGGATAAAATGCGAATGTCAAGTCGGCCCAGTGTACCTCCATGTTGGCATGTTGGCATGTTGGTAGAGTACGATAGACTGTTTTTAATCATCACATTGCTTCAAGTGCGCATTTATTCTCTCTGCAATACTTCTAGATGTCTATCCATTGTATGCTGTGTTCTTGCCTTTACAAGCATCCTCAATGCAATATCACGTCTTTATATTTATTTTTTAAACTAACTATATCAGCTGTATCTCTCTATCTTCTTATCTCTCTACATGTGAAGGAGCGTTTCGTTGTGGCTGGAGTATTCGACTCTCGATTGTAAAGTCGTGAGGTCGGTTACCAGGGCGATTTGTATCCTTAAGCAAGACACTTTATTTCACATTGCGACAATCCACTCAGATGGCGAAAATGAATTGTATTTGTTATGCAAAGGACACATCCTGTACTAAACTGAATCTCCGTGAGAACTACGTTAAAGATACGCATGTCTATGGAGTACTCAACCACTAGTATGCTAATTTCACAAACAGGATGTTCCGTAGATCGGAGTGCCAGCTTTGATCTCCCCGCGTATCAACCTATCAGGCTATATTTGAGAAGTACCCACACGTGGAGCTCTTCCGCAGGCGATGTATTCGGAAGAAGAGTTTGCAGTACAATCAAGCACCGGCAGATTCTATGTGGGATAAAGCATTTCCGATATATACCTTGTTCACCCACACACACAGATATATATATATATATATATATATATATATATATATATATATATATATATAATATATATATATATATATAAAGTTAATCCAAACATGAAAACACAAAGAGAAAACACAACAACGCGAGGACGTGAGGACGTGGAACAAATAAAGTATTATTGGACGCTCAGGAAGGAAGAGAAGAAGGAGGGTTTAACGTTTCGAGCGGAGCTCTTCGTCGGAAACATAGAAGAAGGGAAGACAGAGGAAAAAAAAATCGCCAACGGTACACACGTGGTATATATATATATATATATATATATATATACACACACACAGACGCAGGAATGGCTATGTGGTAAGTAGCTTGCTTACCAGCCATATGGTTCCGAGTTCAGTCCCACTGCGTGGCACCTTGGGCAAGAGTCTTCTATTATAGCCTCGGGCCAACCAAAGGCTTGTGAGTGGATTTGGTAGACGGAAACTGAAAGAAGCCCATCGTATATTTGTGTGTGTGTATTTGTGTGTCTGTGATTGTTCCCCTCTACCATCATTTGATAACCGATGTTGGCGTGTTTACGTCCACGTAACTTAGCGGTTCGGCAAAAGACCGATAGAATAAGTACTAGGCTTACAAAGAATACACACACACACACACACATATATAATATATATAAGAATGAATGTTTTTAATATATATGAACGTGAAATACAAGGGACGACACGGAACACAGACAAATCATTCGAAGCCTTCAATCTTCATCAGACACCGATCATATAGCAAATTTCGGCTGTATTCTGATATTTAACTCGGCCAGCCCCAAGAAAAACTAAGCTGTAAGCATTAGATTTAATATATATACATATATAACATTCCATATCCTATAGTAACATATCCGTAGCCAAGTACCTAATAATTATTTGTTTAGACTTTTGTTATTAGACTCATTTTCTTCTTCTTTCACATCGTCTTTCTTTTCTTTTTTTTTTCTCTTGTCATCACTTTCTGCATTCCCCACTCCCTATCCTGTTCTACTCCCATACTAACCATCCCCAGCACACACACACACACACACACACACA
>NC_043003.1:64802354-64819854 GCF_006345805.1 Octopus sinensis | reverse complement strand
GACTATTCTATATCTAAACACACACACGCACACACATACACACACACACACGCACATACGCATACACACACACACACACACGTGTGTGTGTGTGTGTAAATGTATGTATTTGCATTTAATGTACTTGAAGAAAGGTGGTTTTTCTGCTAGTGAAACCTGGAGTGTGTGTGTGTGTGTGTGTGTGTTGTGTGTGTGTGTGTTTATATTATGGAAACATTTTGTGTATCTAAAAGAGCGGGTGTGGGTAGAGAACATTGCAAACAATGAATGAAGTAAACATGAAATGAAAAAATCGTATAAATAAAAGCACGTTAAAACTATCTTGTACCGAATATTTAAATCTGTGAACTTGAAACATTCAGTAATAAAAAGGAAGTTCAGAAAGTAAATTTTCCAGAAAATTTCAATTTGTAAAAAAAATCTCACTTGCTTAGTAAATATTTCTTTCAGTAATTTATCGTAGTTGTAATCTGTAACATAAATTGGACAGGGGCGATCGTTGTATTCAGCATTAGCACGGGCGATGGCGAGGCTAAGGCATAAAATCTACTCAGCAGTGAATGCAACGAATATGTAAATTTGTGAAAACTTGTAGTTCAAATATTCAATAAACTTCAGAAATCGAAAGTACAGGAAATTTCTTGGAACATGAATTTACAAAAAATTTCCAGACAGTCAAGCCTTTGATAATTGCTTTCTTTTAGTAACTGTTATATACATAATTAATAAGCAGCTTTCTCCATTATAATATAGATGTATGTAATGTATGTATGCATGTATGTATATATATATATGCATCAATGTATGTATTTATGTATGTACAAGCTGTTGGAGCCGGCGTTGATCGTGTTTTCTGTAATGAAGTTAAGCCCCCACCTCTGACTTTGTATTGAAATCTTCTACGTTCCTTGTGCCAACTATTACCCATTAAGATGTTATATCTGGTTCGGGATTATATCTGTTTCAGGATGAGTAGATGTGTGACAGGCGGAGGAAAAATGGTCAGAGCAGTCGACGGAGCTTTGTTGACGGGGTGGAGCTTTTGCAGCCGACGACGACGTGTTCAGTGGTGCAGCAAAGTGAGGCTGAAGTAAAAATGCAAAAGCTGCAAGAAAAGTAACACCGCTATGGGAATTTCCATTCTAACGCCCGATTGAGCTCACAAAAATCGATGCAAACTTAGCATTATTGTGTTTTCGAAAACTCCCGGCCTTATTTGAACTTCAGGGCATGTGATCTACCTATATGCCAAAAACCATTAAAATCCTAAACACACAGACAGACACCATTTCGCATTTATGTATATAGATTTATATGTGATGAGTGTAAATTTGTTTATATTTATAACTTAGGCGTAATCATTTTTAGAAACAAATAACACTCTCAACGTCTCATTACCTTTTGCTTAATAAGAGTGGAAAGCAAAAAATCTTAATTTTGTCAATTCACGGTGTTAGTCCAGAAAAATAAAACTGAAAAACATTTGAACCCATATAGGTGCAGGTGTGGGTGTGTGGTATGAAGTTTGCTTCCCAACCACATGGTTCCGGGTTCAGTCTCACTGCGTGGAACCTTGGGCATGCATCTTCTACTATAAAGCCTCGTACAGACCAAAGCTTTCTGAGTGGATTTGGGTGACTACAGCCCCTATCAGAATTTATGTCATGTGCTTTACATCATTGGAGCATTTTATCTCTTATTTCTAGCAATGTAGGTGTCTTGATACCCCTAGTTACGTTTAGTTGACGACTATAATTCTTCTTTACGCTATAGCGTTGCACCTAGCTGTTTTTAGTGATATATATATATATATATATATATATAATATATATATATATATATATATATACGTACGTACATACATACATACATACATACATGCAAACATACATATATATATGTATGTATATGTGTGTGTGTGTGTGTATGCCCGCTACCACCGCTTGACAACCGGTCTTGGTATGCTTATGACTCCCGTAATTTAGCGGTTCATCAAAAAGTATCCGATAAAATTAGTACAAAATAGATACTGTTGTCGATTCATTCGACTAAAAATTCGCCAACGTGGAGCCCCAGCATGGCCGCCATCTTAGATTGATACAAGTAAAGGATAAAATAATATATACGTCTTCAATTTTTGAGTGTGTATTTCTGAAACGCTTAGTCAGCCCTGATCGAGTAAGGTTATGATCTGGGGTGATTCCATCCATGACATTCCATCTGTTACTGAAGCATCATGTATCTGCACTACATTATCTAAAGTGAAGGCGCGTGGCTTAGTGGTTAGGGTATTCGGCTCACGATCATAAGCTCGTCAGTTCGATTTCCGGCGGCACGTCATGCCTTTGAGTAAGACGCTTTATTTCGCGTTTTTCCACTTCACTCAACTGGCAAAAGTGAGTTGTGTCTGTATTTCAAAGGGCCAGCCTTTTCACATTCTGTGTGTCACGCCGAATCTCCCTGAGAACTACATTAAGGGTACGCTTGTCTGTGAAATGCTCAGCCACTTGCACGTCCCCTTGATTGGATCAACTGAAAACCTCGTGGTCGTAGCTGACGGAGTACCAGTTGCATTATCTAATGTCTTTTTTCTCTTTTAAGATGGATGGGGTGAAATTTGTAAGAGAATTAACTGATATTTCTAGTGAAAAAAGTACCCTCTTTGATCTTTGAATACATAGGTCTTTTAGGCCCTTAGTATTTTAGGCCCTTAGCGTTTAGGCCCTTAGCGTTTCAAATACCATCGAAATCAGTTTTCATTTTCATCCTTCCGAGTACCAACAAAATATAGCAGCAGTCACGAACTATGACCTGGTCTTAAGTGGAACTTGGCAATTGCGATACATCCTCTTGAGGCAGAGATATGTGGTGTCCTTGTATTTGTCTATTGTTTAAATATATGCCACCGATCATTCTGGGTTATTTCTCTAAACTGAAATGTGTCTCTTGTTTAAATTATGCAAATTACCTAAGCCATAGATGTGTTCCATACCGTTTTGTATATGTCTAAGAGCCTTGGTTACTGAAGATAAGGTCCAACCAGCTATCTCGCTGATGAAAGATATAAAGCCACAAACACGTCTACCTGACTGTCCTTTTATTTCCAGGCAATAAATGTGTCCTTTTTTCTTAATGGTTTTTCAACTTTGGAGAATTCTTGAATCTTCAGATCATCTTCCCTTCTACATTGGAACTGGTCTTAATTGTCATTTGTTAATTATTATACATCTTCTAAAGGCGGAGATAATTTTAATAAATCAAGAATTTATGTTACCTGATATTTGATGTACCTGTATTTTTCTATGTGTTCATAGACAAATGCGCACTACCGAGGCTATAAATGTATTCTAGTCGTTTTTTTACTCAGGTGTAATTCCTTTGATTATTGGAAATAAGGTCGGACATATTTTATGGTGCTGATGGTGACTATTGAGCGAAAAGCATATGCCCTCAACTGTTTTCTTATCTCAAGACAATATATCTGTTCTTTCTCTTAATGGCATGTCAACTTTGGAGAATCCTTGAATCTTAAGATTCTGTCTCCTTACATGGAGATGATTTTAATAACTATTTGATAATCATGACACATCCATATATGTTGTATGGTAATTGACATATCTGCATATATAGTTGTTCAAATCTATGCCAATGGCCACTCTGAATTTTTTTCTCTTTGCTCATTTTTGTTTAATTTAAACACATGACCTCTTAACCCATTCAAATCTGTTGCTTTATATCTAAGTTAGGGATCAATATAAAAGAGTCTTCCGATTCCACTTGCAAGCTGCGCCTCCGTCATAATTGGTAATTATAGGTAAGGAGGTCTGAGCCGTATAGAGACAAACTGCAGAGGTCATCTTACAAAAAACAAAGCCAGCTGCCCTAATTCTTCCGGTCACATTCGGTGCATAAAGATTAACTTATGTCGTTTATAAGCAAAGATTATCCTTGGATTTAAACAAAATTAAGAGACAAGAAAAAAGGTCCCTCGGTGCGAGGATTACATTCAATGATTATACAGATGGTGTTAATTAATTCAAAGAGAAATTCTAATTAGCTTCAACAATATGATTATATTTATCATCATTATTGTAATTATCATTTTGTTGTGGCTGATAGTTGCGGTTTTGTTATTGGTAGGCGGAACTATTGTCAGCGTTATCATTATCATCGTCATCATCATTATATTATTTTTATCTTTTATCTGTTGTTTTTTTTCAATCATTATAATGCGACCATGCTGAGGCACCGCCTTAAGGAATTTTTTGTCGAATGAATCGAATCCAGTACTTATTTTATCTATAATTCTGGTCCTTGTTCTATCGGTGTCTTTTGCGGAACCGCTAAGTTTCGGGGGACAAATGACAAATACAGACACAAACACAAACGCATCACGTATATATATATATAGACGCAGGCGTGGCTGTGTGGTAAGGAACTTGCTTCCCAACCACATGGTTCTGGGTTCAGTCCCACTGCGTGGCACCTTGGCCAAGTGTCTTCTGCTATAGCCTCGGGCCAACCAAAGTTTTGTGAGTGGATTTCGTAGAAGGAAACTGGAAGAAGCTCAGAGTATATATATATATATATATATATATCAACTGACAACCGATGTTGGTGTATTTACGTCCCTGTAACTTAGCGTTTCGGCTAAAGCGACCGATAGAATAAGTACTAGGCTTACAAAGAGTACCTCCTGCAGTCGATTCGTTCGACTAAAGGTGGTGCACCAGCATGGCCGCAGTCAAATGACTGAAACAAGTAAAGGAATAAAAGAACATATATATATATATATATATATATACAGAGAGAGAGAGATACATGTATAAACATACATATATATATACATATATATATATATACATATATATATGTATGTATATATGTGTATATATATATATATATATATATATATATATATATATATATATATATATATGTTTATAAGACGGGCTTCTTTCAGTTTCCGTCTCCCAAATCCAATCACAAGGCTTTTGTCTGCCCAGGGCTATAGCTGAAGACATTTGATCAAGGTGCAACACAGTGGATTTGAATGTTACCAGGTGGTTGGGAAGCAACTACACAGTCACGGCTAAATCTAATGATGACTATTTTGTTTTATACTAACAATAGGCACATCAAATAGGCCCATTAATTAACAATAAGCCTATCAAAACAATTTTCAATTAAGCGGGCACAATAGCTTATATATCAGATTTCAAAGTTATAAATAATTCGCCGCAGTTCTCGGTCGTACACGGATTTATTAATACATTGAATAAATGCAATCACGTGATTCATTATATATTTCTCTTTTACTATCTACTTATTTCAGTTATTGGACTGTGACTCTGCTGGGGCTCTGCTGGGGCTCTGCTGGGGCACTGCCTTGAAAGATTCTAGTATAAAAAATTGACTCACTTCCCTAGTGCTTTCTTTTTAAAGTTTACTGCTTATTCTATCGCTCTCTTTCGCTGAATAGCTTCGTCATGTATCATATACAAACCGACTCCAGTCGTCAAGCGGTGGCGAGTGACAAACAAACACAGACAGAAACCCATACACACGTATGTGTGTGTGTGTGTGCGCGCGCGCGCGTGTGTGTGTATGCATATGTAAATATATATATAATATATATATATATATATATATATATATATACATACATACATACATACATACATACATATATATATATATATATATATATATATATATATAAATATATATATAGTGTAATAAATAAAAATATGCATACATACAAACATATATGTACGTACCTACATCTACATGTATATATACATGCATATATAAATATATATATACGTGAGTGCAGGACACCACAACTAGACGTAGAACTCAACGAAAAACGAAAACGGAAAAGCCATTTTTTTACAACAGAAAAACAGAGACGTGGAACTGGACGAGAAACGAAAACGGAAAAAAACATTTTTTTACAACAGAAAAACAAAGTACAGGACATACTACACAAGGAAAAATCCCCAATCACCAGCTGTCGCTAGTAGACTCAAGCGTGTTTCGAAGGCAGGACAGGACACGACTCGTCAAAACTAGGTCTTCCTGCGAGAGAATTAAAATAAAATTACCTCACAGAGGGGTAAAACCAAGCAAGAAAAAATGTAACACAAACAGGACGTAACAATAAAACTGCATGATAAAATACAAGATAAAAATACATGTACAAGAAAATACAAAACGAGAAATACAAAGAAAATACAATACGAGAAATCAAAATAAACAAGAAAACAAACGAGAAAAACAAACGAAAAGGCCTTTTTTCTGGCTTAGACGGAAGATGTCCTAGCAGCGCATGGAAACATGACTTTCCAGGTTGAAAGCAGCGTGCAAAAGGAAGTGGTTTAGGCTAGCAGTGACAAAGATGAGGAGGAGTGAGAGAGAGAGAGAGAGAGAGGAAGACACGCGGCTGAGAGAGAGATGAGGAAGAGTGAGAGGGAGAGAGAGTGGGGAAGTTAAAGCAAAGGGAGAGAATTTCGCGTCATAATTATATGAGTGCGATGAGTTGTGGGGCGCATAGAGGAGTGAAGTTATTGGAGCATGCAATGAAGAATAACTAAGGAAGTATATATGGATTTAAAGACTTATCAAAAGTAGTAATTGTTTATTTTTAATTTATATTTCAAACAAACACCATTTTACAGTTTTATTTCAAATTTTTTTAAAATTATCATTCGAGAAATTATATAATATTCACATTTTATATCTCTGAAGAGCAGAAGAGTTGTCTATAAATGCTAATCAATATAGGATTTCAATATAGGGACAACTCTTCTGTGAAACGATCGTAAGATGATTTAAATAATTAATTCAAAACTTTTAAACTAACAAATCTATTTATACATTTTATTTTATACATATTTACATATATTTTTATATATATTTATATTTATTTATTTATATATAAATTTGATACAATAAGTATTTTCACACGGGTATATCTTTATGGTGAGTTTGGATATTAATTTCCTTATATTAATAATAATATATTATTAAAAAAATATATGTACATAAATATACATACATATGCATAACTACATATACATACATGCATACACACATGTATATATATGCATGTGTATATGTATGCATGTATGTATATGTGTGTGTGGGTGCGCGCGCACATTGAGTATGTGTTTATCTATGTATGTCTCTGTATTTGTCTTTGTATTTGTCCGTTGGTATTTCTTTTCCTGCCACAAATAATTTTGCCAGGAATTACGTTTTACTTTCTCACCGCATAAAACCTATTCTGTCGTTTAAAAATTGTACGTAAAACTGTTTGCCGACGCTGTACTTCACAACTTTCTTTGAAATCCATTCTTCTACATGTAACGTGCAACTTTATACTTAATCTTAAATGAAAACCAGTCTGTGTCTCCACAGAAATGATTTTGTATCCTTCCTGTTTTACCAATTACAAATGGAATGATTGACATATTTCTCTAATACCGTAATATCTTTAATTTAATTGCTAAGTCCGTGTAATTCCTGAGATAGAAGTTAGATGGCGTCTGCGTAACATTTTAGTCATTCGATATTGCTAGCTATGTCAATTATTAAAACACTATTGTCATTTTTGACGTGGAAAATCATGTCAGGCTCATTATATGCTCTGTTTGAACGATAAAGTGGTGTAGGATATTTGTATTGTTATTTTCTGAGACAAGTGACAGTTTATATGAGATCCGCAGAAACGTTTCTTAAAAGAAGTTGAACGTGAACGGCAGGGGTAGATATAGAAGCTTCAATTGCTCTGTAACTGAGAGTATTCTTGGTACCAACAACCAATAATCGACATCCATTATCTTGATGCCAGTTAGAAATAGCAGCTAATTCACCTCCAGACAATACTTAACTGCAGTAATTCCTCGACTATCGTGGATGTTACGTTCCAAAACCACCTCGCGATAGGTGAAAATCTGCGAAATAAGAAGCAGTACTGTACTATACTTTCTTTTACTCTTTTACTTGTTTCAGTCAATTGACTGCGGCCATGCTGGAGCACCGCCTTCAATCGAGCAACTCGACCCCGGGACTTATTCTTTTGTAAGCCCAGTACTTATTCTATCGGTCTCTTTTTGCCGAACCGCTAAGTAACGGGGACATAAACACACCAGCATCGGTTTATATATAGATATATATATATATTTTATTAATTTTATAAATTATATATATATATATTTTATTATAAATGCAAAACAACACTACGGAGGAATCGATGTAAGTTTAAATAATAAACCGCGATAAGTGAACCATGATATGAGGAGAGATTACTGTATTTTGAAATGGAACATATCGTGACAGAAAGATGTCTTAATAATAGCAGCCCATAAGTATTTAACAAATAATATAGTTTTCAAAGGTGTTCTGTCTGTCTGTCTGTCTGTCTCTCTCTCTCTCTCTCTCTCTCTCTCTCTCTTTCTTTCTCCCAAAAGACAGAAATTCATAAGAAATTATGTGCTGCATGGTTTTATGTCAACTTCCAGCTACCGTACTTTTCGTGGCGCAATGGCCCAGTGCTTAGAGCAGCGGACTAGCCCAGCGCAATGGCCCAGTGCTTAGGTCGTAGAATCGCAGTTTCAATTCCCAGACCGGGCGTTCTGAGTGTTTATTGAGCGAAAACACATAAAGCTTCACAACGCTCCGGCAGGGGGGGGGGGCGAACCCTGCTGTATTCTTTCTCTCACTCTTTCTTCCTGTTTCTGTTGTAGGGCCAGCCTTGCCACACTCTGTGTCACGCTGAATCTCCCCGAGAACATTATTAAGGGTACACATGTCTGTGGAATGCCTAGCCACTTGCACGCTAATTTCACGAGCAGGCTGCTCCGTTGATTGGATCAACTGGAACCCTCGTCGTCGCAACCGACGGAGTGCCACGATCATAGTTTTCACGACAACCGTGGAGTTTCTAGACGGCAGCTGCTAGATGGTGTTACTACTACTACTTCAACAGCAAGCTAACAATAGTTGGCTCACCTGATAAAAAGTTTAGCGGCATTTCTTCCGGTTTTACTTTCTGTGTTCAGACACCAAAAAGGACTAAAGGCAAAGCTGATCTCGGCAGAATTTGAACTCAGAAGGCGGCGAGCTGGCAGAAACGTTAAGCACGCCGGGCGAAATGCTAAGCGGTTTTCCGTCTGCCGTTACATTCTGAGTTCAAATTCCGCCGAGGTCGACTTTGCCTTTCATCCTTTCGGGGTCGATTAAATATGTACCAGTTACGCACTGGGGTCGATGTAATCGACTTAATCACTTTGTCTGTCCTTGTTTGTCCCCTCTATGTTTAGCCCCTTGTGGGTAGTAAAGAAATAAGAATTTGAACTCAGAACGTAAAGACGGACGAAATGCCGCTCAGCACATTTTCCGATGTGGTAACGATTCTGCCAGCTCGCTACCTTAATACTGGTCTTTAAACTAGATGGTCAGATAAATTCGTTCTTTTGTTGTTTTTCTTTTACTATAGCCTCGGGCCGACCGAAGCACTGTGAGTGGACTTGGTAGATGGAAACTGAAAGAAGCCCATCGTATATACATATATATATATGTGTATGTGTGTGTGTGTGTGTGTGCGTGTATGTGTGTGTGTGTGTGTGTATTTGTGTGTCTGTGTTTATCCCCCACCATCGCTTGACAACCGGTGTGTTTACGTCCCCGTAACCGAGCGGTTCGGCAAAAGAGACCGATAGAATAGTACTAGGCTTACAAAAAATAAGTCCTGGGGGCGATTTATTCGACTAAAGGTGGTTATCCCGCATAGCCGCAGTCAAATGACTCAAACAAGTAAAAGAATGGAAGAACGAAAGAATTTTACTTCAATACTTTCGATGTTATTTAAATTAAAATGAAAAGTAAATTTTACCGTTGTGTTTTATGGAGGTTTCTTTTTTGTCAATCTCCTTTCCTTCCACAACTTTTGTTTATTGCTTTTGTAGTATGAATAAATCTTACCTCTTTTCAGATATAATATAACAATGGAAAAACAAAAACGAACGAACTAATATAACAACCCAATTCTTTTATAAGTAGTTTGTATTGGCTTAATTTTCTTAATCAGTTTTTTTTACTGGATGTGGTAAAAACTCAGCCAATTCTAGACTGAAAACAGTTTGATTCCCAGTTGAGGCTCTTTCACGATACTCACACCGGTTAAAACCTAAGAAAGACACGAGATTCACAAAATTCCCTTCTCCTACTAAAGTACAAAGATCTTTTGTCCAGTAAAAACATCAACAACAATACATACAGATATTTGTGCCAGAGAAACCATTAGTTTATGTGCCCTGTTGTTTTTATTTCAACCAAGTTAATTCGAATGGTTTATTTACTGCGCTGGACAGTCGCCACCGCCTGAATGCATAGCCAGCCTACGGTCTAGCGGCAAAATGGGCGACGAAGCATATCGTGCCACCAAACACTGCATCGTGTACATGACGAATGCACTAAACTCACGCTGGTTCACTTCACCACGGTTAGATACAGTTGGAATCATTATTTTTAGTAGCAGAACCATTGGTCGTGGTGATACTGTGAGATGAATGGTGCGCATCCGTCCCAATCCCATTTCGACGATTAAACCGTTAAAGCAGAAACGACAGAACACACGCGGGAATATTTTACTCAACAAAAGAGATTACGACATGAATACAAACGCCGTAGATTCGTGTACAGCTCTCTTGTGGTAATTAGCGGAAGTGATTTATATAAGTGGTGTCTAACAGTGACACAAGGTCTCATAATTAAGGACTGGGTGTAGACGGGTTGGCTGGGTGTAGACGGTGTAGATTAAAAATGTCATGGCGTATATGTCGTTTAGAGGCAGTACGTTTCTAGATTAGTTGAATTTAAAGATCAACATTTCCTTCGTCAGCTCAAAGATTTCTTAGATTTGAATTTGAGAGCACTAAAAATCGAACATTCCCGTCTGATATGAGTAATCCCAGACAAACCATCTTCGACCGCCAGTACCAACGAATTCAAAAAGTACAAGTGAGGCCTTTTATTATTGATAATATAATTCTCTCTCCCTAATATTTAACTACAGTTCTCTCTGTAGGAATTTGTTTACTCTATAACTCACGTGGGTGGAACCGGGAGGAATGCAAGGCCTCACTTGTACTTTTTGAATTCGTTGGTACTGGCGGTCGAAGATGGTTTGTCTGGGATTACTCATATCAGACGGGTATGTTCGATTTTTAGTGCTCTCAAATCCAAATCTAAGAAATCTTTGAGCTGACGAAGGAAATGTTGATCTTTAAATTCAACTAATCTAGAAACGTACGTTCTCAAGTAATCTTATGTACATGTGATCTTTTGTTATTTTTTCCTCCATACCTGTGTGAATTATTTTTGAGTATACATTGTCTGGGAGATTTTTCTTATAGTAGAAGAAATAGCTAAGATTTTTTGGCTGCTATTTCTAAAAGTTCGGTGTGTGGTTAAGTAAATTATTTTACTGAACCCTAATTATATAACGTAATGTTTTAAATATACCGTAAATGGTCTTCTTACATACTGAATACTACTTGGTAAAATTAATTAATAATTAATTGATTTTACCCTTTTATTATTGATTATATATATATATATATATATATATATATATACAGTGTATATATATGTATATATATGTACACACAACAATACATATGTATACAAATATATATTATATATATATATATATATATATATATATATATATATATATATTATATATATATATATATATATATATATATATATATATATATACAGTGTACATTGAAACACATAAGAGGTATCCGTCATAGGATTCCTTGCACGCTAGAAAGAACAGCTAAAATCCAAACCACAATTTTTTATTACCCTGATACTACTACATATATACACACACACACACACACACATATATATATATATATGGAGAGAGAGAGAGAGAGAGAGAGAGAGAGAGAGCAATCATGAGTTCCTGGGTTCGATCTCACTGCGTGGCGTCCTGTTTAAATTATCTACTAAATTTATTCTCTGGGTGCATTTGGATGTCCAGAACTTTTGTAAAAGCTTGGCATTTTGCTCGTAATTTAAAGGTTAATCCTCCTCTTATTTATCGTGCGCGTATCCTACTTGTAAAGTGCATGAAAGTTAAACATGTCTCTGGAATACTCAACCACTTCTCTTCCTCACACTTCTTTACATGCTTTGTATTTACCTTCTCCTTTTAGCGTCTGTCTGTTATACTTTCTTGCCTTTTTCCCTCATTCTTTCCGTCATGGCTAACAACGTGCCAACCCTTGCTGTCTCCTACAAGCAATCGTTTTCTTTTGTAATTTATTTTGTGCTTATTCCACACTTAAGTTACAAATCGATATGTACTCAATAAGGTTAATGCTTTGTGTCTACAATTGTTCTATATTGTGTTTCGAAGCATTTATAAACAACATGTGCAGCCGAACTCACCGGAAACCGCATCCCAAGTCTATCGATTATAACACATTGTATAGGATGAATGTTACCAAATATAC
This sequence comes from Octopus sinensis, assembly GCF_006345805.1. Classification (NCBI taxonomy): domain Eukaryota; kingdom Metazoa; phylum Mollusca; class Cephalopoda; order Octopoda; family Octopodidae; genus Octopus; species Octopus sinensis. The sequence continues at coordinate 64,807,318 of NC_043003.1, read as the reverse complement.
ATATGAACCCAAAATAGAACTCGACAAATTAAATGTATTTATCTCCATTTTAGCTTACACTCTATGTGCCAGCTAAATGTTACGAGCTCTGCGTATTAAATATTAATCGCTATTATTGATAAACATTTTGGAGGAAAGCTTATAACGCTCGTACCGATGGAATTATAATACGAGAACAAGCATTAAGGCAGTAAACTAACAGAATCGTTAGCACAGCGGCCGAAATGTTTAGAGGCATTTGGTTCGCCCTTACGTTCTGAGTTCAAATTCCGCCGAGGTCGACTTTGCCTGTCATCCTTTCGTGGTCGATAAAATAAGTACCAGTTGAACACTGGGGTCAATGTAATTAGTTTCCATCCTCCCAAAAGTTGTGTCAAAATTTGGAACCCAATTTTTTTTACCATTTATTTTAATCTTTATTTTTCATGAACAATTTCAACAAATCAGTAAATAATATATTCTCATCTAAATTCCGACGAGGTCGACTTTGCCTTTCATTCTTTCGAGATCGATAAATTAAGTACCAGTTGTGTACTGGGGTCGATCTAATCGACTGGCCCCCACTCCAAAATTTTGGAGCCTTGTCCATAGAGTAGAAAGGAATATCTTGGTTTTTTTTTGGTTTTTTTGGGGTGTTTTTTTTAAGGTGTTGAGCTGGCAGAAACGTTAGCACGCCGGGCGAAATGCTTAGCGGTATTTCGTCTGCTGCTATGTTCTATGTTCAAATTCCGCCGAGGTCGACTTTGCCTTTCATCCTTTCGGGGTCGATAAAATAAGTACCAGTAACGCACTGGGGTCGATATAATCGACTTAATCCCTTTGTCTGTCCTTGTTTGTCCTCTCTGTGTTTAGCCCCTTGTGGGTAGTAAAGAAATAGGTATTTCGTCTGCCCCTACCTCGGCGGAATTTGAACGCAGAACGTAGAATCAGAAGAAATACTACTAAGCATTTTACCCGGCATGCTAACGATTCTGCCAGCTCGCCGCTTAATTCTATCAGCGAATTACGTTCAGGGTATACGTGTGTATAGAATTCTCACACACTTCACAGGATAACTAAAATGAGTTGTTCATTTGATCAAATAGCCAGATATTTATCGATCAGAATCGATGAGAGAACCCATCACATTATCGAAAATGTCATCATACGTATAGTATTCTTTATTCCATCCATATCCAGCGTTGGGTCTCTTACACATTTACTCAAAATTCGATAGACCTTGCCCAAACACATAAGGTTTATACGTACGCCTATGTTGAGTTGACCTAATGGTTTAAGTAGATTCCAGTAAATGATAGTGTGCGTGTTTGAGTGTGTGTGTGTGTGTGTGTGTGTGTGTGTGTCTTAAAATTAAGGGTCAAATTCAAAAACTAAGGACTGAGATCGATTTCTTCGACAATTTTTGCCTTAGGACCCCTTCGATTCCTATTTTACCCGGGTCGACCCTAATAGGCACCCGATGTTTAAAAAATCCTATTATCTTTTTATAATTGGAGTGGCTATGTGGTAAGAAGCTTGCTTCCCAACCACATGGTTCCGGGTTCAGTCCCACTACGTGGCATCTTGGTCAAATGTCTTCTACAATAGCCTCGGGCCGACGAAAGCCTTGTGAGTGGATTTTGGTAGACGGAAACTGAAAGAAGCCCGTTATACACACACACACACACACACACACACACACACACATGTGTGTCTGTGTTTGTCCCCCCAACATCGCTTGACAACCGATGCTGGTGTCCTTACGTCCCCGTAACTTAGCGGTTCGACAAAAGAGACCGATAAAATAAGTAGTAGACTTACAAAGAATAAGTTCTGGGGTCGATTAGTTCGACTAAAGGCGCTGCACCAGCATGGCCGCACTCAAATGACTGAAACAAATAAAAGAATAAAATTTTGTTTGGAATTGTTCAAATATTTTGTGTATTGAAGAAATGTAACAAATTTGTTGCACCAATTTTAACAACAATAGCTTGTATGGTCCCACGAGTGCCATATAAAACCCAGTTGAGAACCCCTAGACTAAAGATGTTAAGGTGTTGTCCTTAGCAGCTCCGTCGCGTGACTGTTAGAGGCTCCCTGCAACTTTTTGTTTTTAGACCTCATTCCTTCAATCAAAATTCATAATCTACGCACCTTTAATTCAAAGCTATATTTTACTTTATTCTATCTGAAGTTCAATATCTCACGTTATCCTAAAGGACATCTTTAAAAGTACAAGTTAAATTCATTTAGGTCTATTACAAATTCCAATAGGTAAAACTTCCAGATATGAATGAATAAAAGAGCATTTTTATAATCCAGGCAATTTTCAAAGACAAACATGGCGCACGTTTCCCTACCCGAAATCATCGATCAGTTCAGAATAATCAAGCTGAGATCTAAGTTCGTATTCAATAGATATCATAAACAATCCACAAAGTCTGGTACACATTCGTAGTACAATGTAATATTTTTACAAGAACTTTTGCTGATACAATGTATTACCATTTTATTTCTTGAACTTTTCAGTTAACATGGATAGCTTAATTCTTGTTCACCATCTTAACCAAAGTAAATAGATGACTCATCAACATGCTGTGGTTTTAGCGACGGCTCTGTTCCTCAGCTTGACCACACAGTCCAATGACTGAAACAAGTAAAAGATAAAAGATTGGTTAAAGGAACACAGGAATTTAATTCTGAGCTGACCATTTTCTTAACGACTTCAGAAGACCAATTCGATAAAAGTGTCAAGTGTGTTCCAGTCGCTTTTATATTCAATCAGTTTATTTAATAGAAATGCAGAGATGGAATTGGCGAGATAAAGCTGTTCTGTCTAGAGGAAGCGAAGGTAGATACGACAGGTCTGTTGCTAAATATGCAAATGAAGTAAATTGTTCTTTATGGTGAACATGTGAGATAGGTGTGTATGTGTGTGTGTGTGTGTGTGTGTGTGTGTGTGTGTGTGTGTGTGTGTGTGTGTGTGTGTGTGTGTGTGTGTGTGTGTGTCTGCGTGTGTGTGTGTCTGCGTGTGTGTGTGTGTAGATAATAGATGAGAGACAGATATTCTCCGTATAGAATGCACTTCGTAGTACACAAGAGATTTAAACTTGACCAGGTAGAGGAGAAATATATATGTGTGTGTGTATAAATATGCATATGTATACCTTCATAGACCATATACATGCATTCTTACATGCTCACACAAACACACGCCTATAGGCAGACACACATATGTATATACATATATTTCTATTTATCTGTCTGTCTCTTTGTGTGTGTATATATATATATATATATATATATATATAATATATATATATACAGAGATATATGTATATATTCATACATACGTATATATGTATATGTATATATAATGAATAAAAATGTGTACATATACATATATATATATATATATATATATATATATATGTGTGTGGTGTGTGTGTGTGTGTGTGTGTGTACATGTATATGTAATATGTAAAATGTGCGTATATATATATACAAACATACACACACAAACAAATATATACACATATATATGTGTGCATTCATACACATAAAGACACAGACATACGTGTGTGTGTGTGTGTGTGAGTCATACTTCTATGGAAATTACCGTTACTTATCAAGAACAACTGGCAAAATGGCAAACGTATTGTTATGTCGGTAACACTATGTATAGCAGCAACAGCAGCAGTAACAGCAGCAGCAGCAGCAGCAACAGCAGCAGCAGTAGTAGTGGTAGTAGTAGTAGTAGTAGTAGTCAATACTCTTCAATAAGTAAGCTGGCTTAGAAACAATGTAAATCCACATTTTGATCATCTAATTAATGTTTGATACAGGAACATAAACACACACGCAAATGTGCGTATATATTCATTATATATTCATATATATTAATATATGTGTGTGAAAGCATATATATATATATATATATATATATATAATCAAAGTAAGCAACAAGAATATCTTCGGTAATTTGGTACGATCGTTTCACGCTACATCCTTTTATTAAACATTGTAAATATTACATCAGTTTTAAAATGTTGAGCAATCATCAGCCATTCCAAAATTTTAAAAGTGATGTAATATTTACAATGTTTAATAAAATGATGTAGCGTGAAACGATCGAACCAAATTACCGAAGATATTCTTGTTGCTTACTTTGATTATAATCACCCCATGGATTCATATGGATAACACCGTACAAAATTCTGGTGCATCTGACTTAAGTACCATATTCATTTGAATCTAAATTTTGCTGAACTTATATATATGTTTCTCTCCTTGTTTTTTTTTCTGTGTATCTTTCTGTCGAAGAGCGTAGGCTCGAAACGTAAAAGACTTTTTCTATTTCTGAGCGCTATACTAATACATTTGTTTGTTTGTACTCCACCTGCCTTCGTCTTTTGTTTATTTTTGTAAACTTTCCCTTTATATATATATACATATATAGTGAGAATTTTTAAAAAAATAAAACACGAAGATGGGTGTGTAACCAACAAACAGGTGTATTAGTTTAACGCTCGCGAAGTGAGAAAGTCTTTTATGTTTCGAGCCTATGCTCTTCGACAAAAAGGAACACAGAAATAAACAGAGAGAGAAAATATATACAGGGTGACACCAAAAAGACAAAACCTACAAAGGACTTAAACTTCGGTCTGTGTACGATCATTCCCTTTACATATAAGTATGTTCTAAATGGTACACGTCGCGCAAACACTTGCATACGTCACGCAAAATTGTCAATTACCCGAACATATTCTTCTTTGGGGATTTCCCTGATTTCTGCTGTGATTGTTGCCTCCAGTTCTCACCAGTCGTTTGAGGGTTGTTCTGATAAACATTATACTTGAAATACCGCGAGAGATAAATATCAGGATGGTTTCCCGATTTCTATGGTGTATGTGCTCCCCAGCTGGACAGGACGCCAGTTCATCGCAGCGTTACTCATTTTTGCCAGCTGAGTGAACTGGAGCAAC
>NC_043003.1:64789854-64797354 GCF_006345805.1 Octopus sinensis | reverse complement strand
TTTTTTTTTTGGGGGGGGAGACTTGTCGATTATATCGACCTCAGTGTGTGACTGGTATTTATTTTATCGGCCCAAAAAGATAAAAAGCAAAGTCGACCCCGGTAGCATTTGAACTCTGAACGTTAAATGCCGCAAAGCATTTTGCCCGGTGTGCTAACGATTCAGCCAGTTTGTCGCCTTAGTTGCTACGGAATATTCTTTTCTACTTTAGGCACAAGACTCGAAATTTGGGGAAAGGGAGCAGTCGATTAGATCGACCTCAGTACACAACTGGTACTTCTTTTATCGACTCTGAAAGGATGAAAGTCAAAGTCGACCTCGGTGGAATTTGAACTCAGAACGTAAAGTCAGACGAAATACCGCTAAGCATTTCGCCCGGCGTGCTAACGATTCTGCCAGCTCGCAGCTTTAATCGCTACGTATTATCGACACTAATTTATGTTCCTATTGTTAATGTTGTTGCTGTCCGATCCTGGTTAAGCCTTAGATTAAGTATGCCTATGATCAAAAGAATTCCGGTCGTGACTATCTCATTGGTTTAGGGATAAAAAAATATGTATAAGCATAATAGACGTATGCATGGCTGCACAGATAGGAGATTCGCTTTGCAACAGCGTGGTTTCGTGATTTTGGGTTCAGTCCTTCAGCGTGACACTTTGGGTAAGTGAGTGCTAGTATAGCCTCACACGAAGCAATACTTTGCGAGTGAATTTGGTAGACGGAAAATGTATGGAATCCCATCGTATGTGTGTGTGGATTCTACCGGCCCGCAGTCTTGCTATCTCTCTCTCTCTCTCTCTCTCTCTCTCTCTATATATATATATAATATATATATATATATATATAATATATATATATATATATATAATATATATATATATATGTATATATATATATTGGGTTGTCCGGAAAGTAGCTTACCTTTCGATTTATTTTAGAACATGGTTGAGTCCATAAAATTGGATTTGACTACACCTCCATTTAGAGCACAGTTTAAGCTATCTTTTCGTGGAAGAAGGTTTATGTTCCTATAACCTGTGTTAATTATGTAACCATTTAAAATGGAAGATAAGAAAGTTCATTTTCGGCCCTTGCTGCTTTGAGAACCAGACAAAAATTGCTGCAGCTCGACTGGGATGTGTTACCCCACACTCCATATTCACCAGATATTGCTCCTTCGGATTTCCCACTTATTCAGGTCTCTGCAGAATAGTCTTAATTCCTTGGATAACGTAAAAAGATACCTTGATGAATTATTTGCCATGAAACGACCTCAATTCTGGGAAGAGGGTATTTTCAAGTTAAGGGAATGGTGGAGACGCATTGTGCAACAAAATGGTTCATATTTGGTTGATCAAAAATGTAATGGCAAGTATTTATTGACCTTTTTCTATCCTTTAAAAATAGGGCACGAACTTTCTGAACAACCCAATATATATATATATATATAATGATAAATCTCAGAGCGAGTTATAAACAGTAGCAGCAACACATCGTGACGTATATTTGCCATTTGAATATGGCTAACCCCTAAGGGTGGATGCTACTGTAGTTTGTAGCCCCAGGAAGACACCTCCTCCAGCTGGCTATAGACACACTTTCTGTGCCCTATCAGTATTTGCGAAGGGAAGCCATCCTTCCCGTCTTCAACTTATGATACACACGGAAGGATGGCTTCCCTTCGCAAATACTGATAGGGCACAGAAAGTGTGTCTATAGCCAGCTGGAGGAGGTGTCTTCCTGGGGCTACAAACTACAGTAGCATCCATCCTTAGGGGTTAGCCATATTCAAATGGCAAATATACGTCACGATATATATATATATTATATATATATATATATATATATATATATATATATATAATATATATATATATACATATAAATACAAAATGGGACAAGCACGCAAAAGATCCAGAAGACGATACAAAAAACACGGACGGGCCATTCGAAGCCTTTAATCTTCAGTCAAGAACCAGATCATCCTCACAGCACAAAGATTGATGATGGAATATTTCAGTCAAAACCTCTACCAAATGCATATAAAACAGGCTTAATATGGCTATTTGGGATGGAGTTGTAAGATCACGGATGGACACAGAGGTTAGCTGCCCTCAAGATGTGAACATTTCTTCTAAAATCAGCAGAAATAAGATATTTATGGACATATGGTAAGAAGTTTGTTTCTCAACAACATGGTTCCTGGTTCAATCCCACTGCGTAACAACTTCGGCAAATGTCTTCTACTATAGCCGCGGGCTGACCAAAGCCTTGTGAGTGGATTTGGTAGACGGAAACTGAAACAAGCCTGTCGTATATATATATATATATATATATATATATATATATATATATATATATATATATATATATATGTATGTATGTATGTATATGCTTGTCCGCCCATCCACCATCACTTGATAACCGATGCTGGTGTGTTTACGTCCCCGTAACTTAGCGGTTCGGCCAAAGAGACCGATAGAATAAGTACAAGGCTTACAGAGAATAAGTACTAGGGTCGATTTGTTCGACTGAAAGACCGCGCTCCACCATGACCGCAGTCAAATGACTGAAACAAGTAAAGGGGGGGAAAAGAATAAATGCTAAGAAGCCCGAAATTGTTTCACGCTAATTATAAATTTACATCTATGCCTATAATTAACGGTGCATTTGACTGGGGCATTTGATTATGCTAGTAAATATCGAAGTGATAATCTGAAAAAAAGTTAGGTTTTCAGGCAAACACAAGAGATCGTCCTGTATCCATTTTAGGTATACAATCTGTATTGACATTAGTGAAAATTACGAGATTTTTCTAAAAAATCTGTAATGTAATCTGTACCATCGTTGTTATTGAAATTCCAGTGACGGAGCTTTGCTTTATTTATTTATTTATTCATTTATTTATTCATTATTATTATTATTATTATTATTATTATTATTATTATTATTATTATTATTATTATTATTAATACCTTGTTGTTGATTTTGAAATTCCAATGAAGGAGCTTTGGATCTAGTTTAGAAACCGGCTCTTTCTCCATTGACAAGAAATCTTGAAATAAGGCTGTATAATGACAAATATACATACATACATACAGACATCCGTACATACAAACATACATGCATGCAAACATAAATATATACATACACACGTACATACACACATACATGCATACACACGTACATACATACACACACACATACATACGTCTGTTCAGTTATTCATTTGACAGTGTAATTTCAACTAATCTGCTCTCGTCTTTGTGATAGCTGATACTTTAAGAATTATCCTCTGTAAGGACTCACCTTTAATATTAAGTCTTGTGTATGTTTCTGTGTCTTTGTGAGATGACAAGTATGTATGCGCCTACGTTAGTATATATATATATATATATATATATATATATATATATTTATATTTGTAATTTTGAACGTGTGGGCGTGCGTACAAACGTGTGTGTGTATTTTGCTATATTTAAGCAGATAAACCCATTTAAATGATTCGAACTGATAAATAAACCTTATTCGCATGTAATTGTATTCTCGGATTCCGTTTCCAGCTCTTTTCTAGTGAAAGGCTGAGGGAGCTGGATTATAACGGTAGTCATTCTATTGTACCAAAATGACTTTTATTTACTAATCTCTTTGTACTCCGTGTCCTGTACTCTCTTACCTTTAATAATCCATGACAAGATATTAAGTAACAACATTTGTAGTTAAACATTAATCAAATAAAATAAATGAAATTCATTGTATCCAGCTGTGAAGCGAAACTGTAACGCTATCTCCGTGCCTCTATGTTTTGTAATTTGATCTAATTTATTAAGCTTAACGATTTTGCACTGAATTTGTAATTAATTGAAATTTTCTTCGTAGAGAAGGTAAATCTTAGTAGTAATTGATAGAAAACAGTCCAAGAAAAGAAAAGACAATTGAAAGAAATAAGAAATTAACCTCCCAAAGTCAATTGATTTGTTGAAATGGAGATAAATCAGATTTTATTTTATTTTATTTATCTTGCTTACTGGAAGAATCGTATCCAGCCAACGACTCTACTCAGCAACTGAGAGGTCTCCTGTTACTTGTATGATTCGGGAGTGTCAGCACAAACTGTTTGATAATGTTGCTTGATTTTTTTCCCAGTCAGATCCTGCTTACCGTGTTCTCTTCACTGAGGTCGACCACATGCCACACGATCACGGCAGATGAGGAGATTATCTCGTGAAGTTGGGGACGGATTGGGACTCTGCTCGGCGGGTCACCCGAGAGAATCAGGTAACTTACCGACAAATGGTGAATGCACTCACCGTGAATGATTCTTGAGATTTGAGGTAACTTGTCACCAAAAACTCGGGACAGAATCCCTGATAACTGATATAGCCTTTGATAGTTTGATAGTTTTAATACTGATAATAATAAGGGTGGCCGTGGACTTTTACAGCTGGAATTAACAATGAAGATTGCCACAATTGGTGTAAACACCACCCTGAAAAACTCTGATGACCGGATGTTAAAAGTTGTCTTAAAGCACGAAAACAAGAAAGCATCATACTCAGTAACAAAACACGCAAAGGAATATCTAACTGAATTCCAAATACAACAAATCCAAGAATTAGACGTACTCGAAACAAACACAGAAAAAGCTAAGAGAATGAAAACCCGTGCTAAATCTGCTGCCTTAGATATTCTTACGGATAAATGGCAAGAAAAACCTCTCAATGGCAAATACGCAAAGAGAACTAATAATGCCGATGTTGACAAAGCCCTTACCCATCAATGATTAGTGTCTTCTGGCTTAAAACCAGAAGTAGAACAGTTTATCATAGCAGCCCAAGATCAATGCCTACCGACAAGAAACTACCAGGCCAACATATTAAAGAACGGCAGTAGCCCAACATCTCGTGTATGTCAACAACAAAATGAAACTATTGATCATGATGTCTCCAAGTGCAGTCTTCTTGCGCCTACTGAGTATTTCAGCAGGCATGATAGAGTAGCACAGTATATACACTGCGTAATATGCAAAAACTTGGACCTGCCCCATGATAAAAACTGGTAGGAACACAAACCACTTCCAGTTCTTGAAAATGACCACATCTCACTCCTCTGGATCTTCCCCGTTCAAACTGACAGAAAAATAGATGCGAATAGGCCAGACATTATATTGAACGACTTCAGACAAAACCATGCCACCTCATTGATATAATTGTTCCAACCGACATAAATGTATCTGTCAAGACCCACCAAAGACTGAGCAAGTATAAAGATCTTGAAATAGAAACTGGCAAAATGTGGAACCTCAAAACTAAAACAATACTTGTTCTCATAGGTGCCCTATGAATTATCGCAAAAGGGGCTGGTTGTCAGGAAATCCAAAAATGGAAGAAATTTAAAAGATAGTGCTCATGTAATCTCAAATTTTAAAACAAATTTATAATTTTCTTGTTTTCTTAAACATTCTCTAGAACGATACTTTGTGCAAAACCAAATATATCACACCCTAGGCATAACACCAACTTGGACGTCTAACTTGTTGTCTCTTGAGGTCTCTGAGTGAGACTAGGAATCACTCAGTATTTCGCCCGGCATGCAAGCGATTGTACGAGCTCACTGCTTTATTTAATAATAATAATAATAATGATAATAATAATAATAATAATAATAATAATAATAATAATAATAATAATAATAATAATAATAATGATGATAATAATAATAATAATAATAATAATAATAATAATAATAATAATAATAATAATAATAATGCTTATTGGCCAGAAGGGCCGTGAAACAAAGCCAAAGGACAGTGAGGATTTACATAGAAACGAGTAAATCATGAAATAAAAGCAATTCGAAAAAGAAAAAAACTCTTAGCAAACAACATCCTTAATAGAGAAATGTCATCCAGGACCATTGAAGACTATCCAGAACCCTCACATATCCTGATCCACCCTAGTTACCAAAAGTACCATGGTAAATGCTTTTGTCTCCTCCGTACTCCTCAACCCATAGACGCCATCTTAGAGAAAGCCCACTCACTTGAACCAGCTTTTTCATATTCACAATTTTTTGGGGTACAGGATATCCCTCTCAAACCACTCTTTTCAAATGGAATTTTGAAAAGCTGATGAGGGCTTGGCTGGAGAGGAAGATATCAGTCCTTCGGCAATTTCGTCTCTCTACGCCCATCTCAGGCAGGCGCTATCGTGCCTGTAGAATTTGTCCCGAACCGGCAATGCCACACGGTAGCACTGCCAGGCTAGGGATTTCTGGAAATTATTCGTGGACTCCAACCTGAAAGTTTTCCGGAAAAGACCAGCTATCGACGATGAACAACAAAATACTACAAAACAGAACCCACTAAAGGAAAAAGAGAAGAAAGAAAGAAAGAAAGAATGCATGAATGAAGGAAAGAAAGAAAAGCAAAGTAGAAGAAAGGAAGAAAGGCAGAAAGAACAATAGACAGAACAAAAGAGGACATAAATGAAGGAAAGGATTAATAGAATGAATGGATTACGAAGGAAGGAAGGAAGGAAGGAAGGAAAGCTAGATGCGAGTGGCGAACAGATGCCGATCTAGGTATTCTTAATCACAATCCTCCCCCACATGGTGTCCCCCAATATCATGCATTTTCTTTTTTTTTTCCATTTTACATCTATGAAAAATCCTTCATTTTTCAAGCGGTCAAATGGATTAACGGTGGATTAATACAAATGCGTCACTCGGTACATATCAGTCACATGACATATTAAGCTTAACATTTTGAGCTTAGGTAAGGAATATATAAAGAAAAAAAAATTAAATAAATGAAATAATAATAATAATAACAATTGTAAACGTGGAAATTCATTGCCAACCGTGTTTATTTACTTCAGTGGTGCTGATATGAAAGCTATACATCCGCTCGCAGAATATACAATAGGTGTAAGCCTCGTTTCAATAGAAAAAACTTGGAAAAAAGCTTACGATGAGCACGCGCCCTTTTCTGTTGGCTGAAATCTCTTTATATGGTGTGTGTGCTGTTGATACGATGATAAAGTTGTAGGGATGGAGAATGGTGGGGTGAGGGGGTATGGGGAGTGGGGGCTTTAAGTAAGTTGGAGTGTGACTGTTTGTCAGTATGAGGGGGTAGAAGGGGGTTTAGGGGTCTAATCTATTAACACACAAACACATAAGTGTGCGTTTGTGTGTGTAATTGTTTATTTGTGTTTCTGTGTGTATGTTTGTATGTAGATATATGCGTGTGTGTGTTTCATTGTGTGTGTGTGTGTGCAATATATATACACACACATATACGCATACACATGCATATATATATGTGTGTATGCACACATATACATCCACACACTTACATGTATATATGTTTATGCAAGTGTGTGTGTTTATGTATGCATGTATTGATGTATATGTGTATGTGTGTGTGTATGTGTGTGTACATATAATTTCTTACAAATAATTTCTTACATAGACGCACACACACACATATAAACAACTGTT
>NC_043003.1:64782354-64784854 GCF_006345805.1 Octopus sinensis | reverse complement strand
TGATAACACTTCCAATCAATTAAGATCAGAAGCCACGAGAGCCACTGCCTGGTATTGTATCAGGGCATTTATTATCATTATCATCATTATTATTATTATTATTATTATTATTATTATTATTATTATTATCATTATTATTATTATTCAGGTCACTGCGTGGAATCGAACTCGGAATCTTGGGGTTAGTAGACCGCGCTCTTAACCACTACGCCATATGCCCGTGGGTATATCAGCCGAAACGTTGTGTTGACAACAAACAAGATGAGGAAAAATATCCGTCAAATGTAAATAATGTAAATAATGTAAATAACGTACATAGTTCCTCATCTGTTAAATATAGAAATTATCATCGAGTTTAGAATATGAGCAAGATATTACGATGTAATTAGTTAACAGACACATGACAGATCGTCTGCCAAGCTCCAGCGTTTTCATTTTAAGTCTTTTTGACCGAAATTAGTCAAAACAACTTTTTGAATGGACATAATAGAGAAATTATTTATGTATAAATGCATTGTTTGATTACTCTGACTTTTATTTTCAGCCATCTTTTAATACAAGTAATAAACCTAACTGTATTTTATTTAGGTTTTATTTAGGTTTTAAATTGTTGTTCTTTGTTCTAATATATTTTGTTTTTCATACCCAGTCGTAAAATGAACCTAAATATAATTTTATTGAATGAGGCCTCGCGTTCTTCAGTAATTCTAGTTAAAATTTAATGGGAAGTTCACAGCAGGATAATATAAAATACGATAATATTTATATATAAAAAAAACACTACGCATTTTTATTTTGTCTATTTATAAGGTGTTGAGCTGGCAGGATCGTGTGCACGTTCTGAGTACAAATTCCGCCGAGGTCGACTTTGCCGTTCATCCTTTTGGCAGTCGATAAATAAAGTATCTGTAAAACACTGGGGTTGGTGTAATCGACGAGTTCTCTCCCCAAAAATTTCAGGCCTTGTGCCTTTAGTAGAAAGGATTATTGTTGTTGTTGTTGTTATTATTATTATTGAGTGAGAGAGCAGTTCATGCCATCAAAATGACACTGGGGTAAAATATACGAAGCCCAATATACCCATCATGACTACCCGTCTGATAAAGGTACACCAGGCACATGCATCACAACCATATGTGCGCGACATGGTGATCTCATATCAAGATAAACAGCACATGACCTTGCAGGTGGTGCCCAGTTAGAATTTTCTTCAGGTTGAGTAGCCCATCCCGCTCAAAAGGTCCCTGAATAAGGGTTGTTTAAGGATGTTGAAACAACCACCCATGTTTCCAGAGGTGAATTATTCAAACCCCAAAGAATTCCTCTCAACACATGGCTATGATGCTCCCCCACTACTTCTGCTCGTGATCAGAGATGCACATATCGTCAGTCACTAAGGGACATGCTCAACTGGTTAAAGTCAAACAACTGACAAGCAAATCTGTGGTATTGAGCAGAATATTTGCTGTAGCCCATCTTTTATACCAAGACAAAACAATGTACATGATAACACTTCCAATCAATTAAGATCAGAAGCCATGAGAGCCACTGCCTGGTACTGCATTATTATTATTATTATTATATTATTATTATTATTATTATTATTATTACTATTATTATTATTATTAAGGCAGCGAGCTGGCAGAATCGTTAGCACGTTTTTACATTCTGAGTTCAAATTCTGCCGAAGTCAATTTGTCTTTCATTCTTTCGGGGTCGATAAATTAAGTACTAGTGAAACATTGGAGTCGCTGTAATCGACTTGACCCCTCCCCCAAAATTTCAGGCCTTGTGCCTTTAGGAGAATTTATTATTATTATTATTATTATTATTATTATTATTAGCACGCCTTGGCTAAATGCTTAGCGGTATTTCACCCGTCGCTACGTTCTGAGTTCAAATTCCTCCGAGGTTGACTTTGCCTTTTATCCTCTCGGGGTCGATAAATTAAGTACCAGTGAAACACTGGGGATCGATTTAATCAACACATCATCTTTACCAAAATGGTTGCCCTTGTGGAAAAATTTTAAACCATTATTATTATTATTATTATTATTATTATTAAGGTGGCGAGCTGGCAGAATCGTTGTCCAAATAAAAGGCTTACCGGCATTTATTCCGGGTTTATGTCCCGAGTTCAAGTTCCAGCGATGACGATTTACTTTTAATTGTTTTCGGGGTTGATAAAAGAAAGAATCAGTAATCGACTAATACCCTCTCCTAAGATTGCTGGCCTTGTGCCAAAATTTGAAACCATATTGTATCTATGGTTCGCAAAACATAAGGGGGTACTCGTACAACGCCATTCGGTAAAAGAGGAGAAAATACCATTCTAGAGTTCGTTTGCCTATGCAGTATGAGATTTATCACAAGATAACATTTAAGGTTATATAAATGGCTGTCACTTTCATTATGCATAATATCTTTGTAATTTAATCATTTGTTACTCTGAAATTTCATGTTATGTAATAATATATTATAATATAAACCTGTATAATTG
>NC_043003.1:64732354-64777354 GCF_006345805.1 Octopus sinensis | reverse complement strand
CGTTATAACCTCCGCAGTTACCTGCGGAGGCCAATCGGGGTCTTCAGTCCAGGGCAAGGTCCCCTCTCTCCGGCCCTCTAGCTTCCTTATGGTGCTCTGAATCGCCTCTCCCTTATGGAAGAAGATCACAAAATCATCCGTCAAAGCACTGGGGGAAGCAAGCTTCTTATTTCTTTATTGCCCAAAAAGGGGCTAAACATAGAGGAGACAACCATGGACAGACAAAGGGATTAAGTCGATTAGATCGACCTCAGTGCGTAACTAGTACTTAATTTATCGACCTCGAAAGGATGAAAGGCAAAGTCGACCTCGGCGGAATTTGAACTCAGAACGTAGCGGCAGACGAAATACCTATTTCTTTACTACCCACAAGGGGCTAAACACAGAGAGGACAAACAAGGACAGACAAACGGATTGAGTCGATTACATTTACCCCAGTGCGTAACTAGTACTTATTTAATCGACCCCGAAATGATCAAAGGCAAAGTCGACCTCGGCGGAATTTGAACTCACAACATAGCCGCAGACGAAATACCACTAAGCATTTCGCCCGGCGTGCTAACGTTTTTGCTAGCTCGCTGCCTCGTAGGAGTAGCTGTGTGGTAAGAAGTAAGCTTCTTTCCACACAGCCACTCCTGCGCCTAGATGATCGGTGATATGAGGGAAATTTAATTGCTATTTCTATGGCCCCTAGACATTTTCATTTACTCGTCACAAAGTCAGTGACGTAGCTGGAGTGTTTTCCACCGGGTGCAGTCTCTAAGTGTGTCACCAGATGCAGTCACTGAGTGTACTGCCGGATGCAATCTCTCAGTGTGCCACCTCACCTCTCCTCTTCTCAACACAGACGTATACAGCAGACCCAAAAAGGGTGCCTTCCTCATGAATCGCCACCCGGAATGAACAGTCCCCCACAGCTAGTAACGCTACTGCACAACGTATGACAGTTCAAAGTATTGCTTTTAAAATCTTATAGAATCGATAGAAAGAATACCAGTAATATATCTGGATTTAGTAGATTCAGTCCGCTTTATTCCAACTCTCCTCTGCCCACCACTCCTACGTGGTAGGCACAGGACAGTTGTGACCACGTGACTAGTTTTTTTCCACGTGACCGGTTTCGCCAACGATCATCATTAATCATTTATGATTTTGGTCGTGGCGGTAAGTCACAGAGGGAGCAAATGGTCACAGTTTAAAGGGGACGCGATTATTTTAAGGAGTTCGCTGACATAGATATTTGCAACCCATTAGGGTCTGCGTTATTCAAATGAACGAAAGACATAAAAAGGTCACGTGTGCGTGAGCACACACCAACGCATCCACCAGCCTCCTCTATCCGAACGCTGCTTGCTGTTTCTACACACACACACACACACACACACACACACACACACACATACACACACACACATACACCACACATACAGACGCACACTCACACACATATGTACATGTACTTTACAGTTGTATATACACACATGGTGCATACACATACATGTACACACACACATACACACACACATACACACACATACATACATAACACATACATAATACATACATACACACATAGACATATATGTACATGCATATATATACATATTTATCTCTATCTCTCTCTATATCTCTCTTTATCTCTCTCTATATCTATCTATCTATCTATCTATCTATCTATCTATCTATCTATATATATATATATATATATATATATATATTATATATATATTATATATATATATATATATATATATATATATATATATAATTTATGCAGAAGCCGGTGTTTCCGTTGAACACACGCACACCTCCCATTTGGGATACAGATAATGTTTCCACGGCAACGAGTTTTGTATTTTCTATAGAGTTCATATGTTCACTCTGTTCTCTCTCCCCGCCTCATCCTAATATCTTGTGAAAATCAATGATTGAACGCTAGTGACAGGCAAACAGACACGAGTTTGAAACATCTGTCTGAGGAGCGAGGCTATCCTGTGGGTCTCTGATTAATTATCTACGGTTCAGTGCGCGCTAATATAATTGTTATATTAGCAGAAAATAACTTTCAATTAATTATAGTTATAACTGTAATGAGAAGAAAATTTATAAGCGTTAATGAAAATTAATTTCAGAAGAAGAGGAAAGATAACTTTTGTAATTTCAATTATTCTTTTAGTCTTTTTACTTGTTTCAGTTATTTGACTGCGGCCATGTTGGGGCACCGCCTTTAGTCGAACAAATCGACCTCAAGACTTATTCTTTGGAAGCCTAGTTCTTATTTTATAGTTCGCTTTTGCGACCTATAAAACACACCAACACTGGCTGTCAAGCAAGGTTAGGGAGACAAACATAGACACACAAATACATACATACATACATACATACATACATACATACATATATATATATATATAATATTATATATATATATATATATATATCTATATATATATATTATATATATATATATATAATACAAAATGGGACAAGAACGCAAAACACTCAGACAGGTGATACAAAAAAGGGACAAGAAAACATCCAGATAGACGATACAGAGAAAATAAGGATGGGTCATTCGGAGTTTTCTTTCATCAGTCGAGTTCCAGATTATCTTTGCAATTTCGGGTGGTTATACTCGAGATTGCTTCAATCTGGCCAGCCCCAAGGAAAAACTAAGCTAAGAGCATTAGATTCAGTGGAAGAAAGCAGCGAATGTATACGAAAACAAGGACGGTAAAAAGACGGAGAATGTTACACAAATACAAATAACAGGACATAGCAACAGGTGTCTTTCGACTAAGGACGAATCAAATTAAGCTGGCGTGTGTGGAAATAAAGCCTTACGGCAGTGATACAAAATTTCACTGGAACAGTGAGGAATATAGATGTTGCACGGACGACGGCTGAATCAAGAAAGAAAGATCAGGCTTGGCCGAACACCGGTCACGTGGGGAAAGAAGAGAGAGAGAGGTAGAGGCAGAGGGACAGAAGAATTAAGGAGGCCGAGAAAAATTACGGGGACACAGTGAAATGACAAGAGGAAGGAAAGTGAGCAAGAAGAGAAGGCAGGGAAGTACGACAAGTTTCTTTTTAGTTTCCATCTATCAAATCTACTCACAAGATTTTGGTCGGCCCGCGGCTACAGTAGAAAACACTTGCCCAAGGTGCCACAAAGTGGGACTGAACTCTGAACTATGTGGTTGGGAAACAAGCTTCTTACCGCACAGCCACGCCTGCGCCTATCAATTTTTCTTCTTTTCCAGCTATAGACACTAGGACTGAAATTTTGTGGGAAGGATCTAGCCGATTACAGTTGAACTGGTACAATGTTCAACTGGTACTTATTTTATCGACCCTGAAAGTATGAAATGCAAAGTCGACCTCGGCGACACTTGAACATAAATCGTAAAGCCGGAAGAAATGTCGCCAAGCGTTTTATCCGACGCAATAGTAATTCTGTAAGCGCACTGCCTTCATTTAATCAAATATTCTTTTCTATTCTAGGCACACGGCCCGAAATTTTGGGGGAGGAGGCCAGTTGATTACATCGACCCCAGTATGCAACTAGTGCTTAATTTATCGACCCCGAAAGGATAAAAGGCAAAGTCGACCTCGGTGGAATTTGAACTCAGTACGTAACAGCAGACGAAATACCGCTAAGCATTTCGCCCGGTGTGCTAACGTTTCTTATTTCTTTATTGCCCACAAGGGGCTAAACATAGAGGGGACAAACAAGGACAGACAAATGGATTAAGTCGATTACATCGACCCCAGTGCGTAACTGGTACTTAATTTACCGACCCCGAAAGGATAAAAGGCAAAGTCGACCTCAGCGTAATTTGAACTCAGAACGTGAAAAAGACTAAATACCGCTAGGCATTTCGCCCGTCGTGCTAACGTTTCTGCCAGCTCGCCGCCTTAGTTAGTCAAATATCAAATTTAATTTTACTGCGGGTATGGAACGCGATGCCTGGCAGTTAGAATATTTGCACTCACGATCGCAAGATTGTGGGTTCCATTCCCGCATCGGGTGGTGCATTATGTCCTTGAGCAAAACATTTTATTTCGCATTGCTCCTGTAGACTCAGCTTAAATGTGTCCCCCTGACACGGCTCGGCTTTCGTTTCAAAGGAAATCTTGTGATCTCGGTCACTATTGAAGTCATGGAAATCGGGGAAACAAGTCCTGTGTGTTCCGGGACTCGAAACAGTAATGTTTAGGGATTGTTGTTGCTGTTGTTGTTGTTGTGGTTGTTGTTGTCGTCGTCGACGATAATGATAATAACGATGACGACAACGAGACAATAATTGTGATAGTAGTGATGATGATGATAATGATGACGATGACGATGATAATGATGATGGTGCCAATGACGATGACAACGACGATGATGATGATGACGATGATGGTGGTGATGGTGGTGGTGATAGTGACAATGATGATGATGATGATGTTGAGGGCATCAGATGTTGACACCTACAGTGGCAATTCTGGTCAATAATTAGGTTCTATTAGTCCTCCTCACCGAAGCATAGCTTAATGATGGGCTTCCCCAAACAGGTGCAACCTTCTCCCCTAACAGATAAATTTCGCCTACCCGTTATGACGTTGGCAGAAAACCTAATTTGTTGAGTTCAGTGTTGAATCTTTTCCCAGGATGAAGAACTTACAGCTGAGTGTAGACAACTATACTTAATTTGGTGTATCAATTAAGTGGCTTAATTATATCTATTTGTACTTTCGAAGGGATTCAGATTGGATGAGCTGAGCCGGCTCCAGCCAGTGAATTTAAAGAATCAAGAATCGAAGCTGACCACGCCCTGCTATCATATCTGTTTAAATCAGAGATTGTCAGTTAGTCACAATTCCACTGACAGGCAAGATAAACGAACGTACGAGATATCGATCCAAGCTCCAATTTGATCGCAGTAATCGACATTTTCCGTTGCCTAGTTTTACTGTTTAAACAGAACCGGGTGCTGGTGCGGGTGCATTGCATATGAACTTGTCCCTTAGATGACTGACTGCAAGGTGAAACCACCGGGGCTGTTTTTTGAGCAAGATATAGAGAGAGGAATCAACCAGACAACAACGGCAAAGTCCAGTTTGCGTAAGTGCACTCCGCTTATTTGCCACGTCTAGCAGACATCAGAATGGTGCAAATGAGCACTCGCTACAGTGCTCGATTCTCAGACCAGCGTTGCGTTGTATGAGGGGTATATGAAAAGTCTTGAGCCTCAAAAAAAAAAAAAAAACAGAACATGGTACAAGACTTCTGATGAAGGTACAAGACTTCAAGGCTCAAAGGCCTTGAAGGTCAAAGGTCTTTCATACACCCCTCGTATTCCTGAGCAAATCGCTTTCTTTCATATATAGGGAGAGTTTACGAAAAAAACAAAAGACGAAGACAGGTGGTGTACAAAACAAACAGATGTATTAGTATAACGCTCAGGAATAGAAAAAGTCTTTTACGTTTCGAGCCTACGCTCTTCTACAGAAAGGGACACAGAAAAAACAAGGAGAGAAAAAAATGTGTGTAGTGGCTAACGATCTATCACAATCCACTTAAATGAAAAGAAGACCCCAACTAAAACTGCAAATGAAACCTGTAACGGACTTGTGTCTTCTTCGAGGTGGAAGATATCTCGATCAGAGATCTACATTTAGTATTGAGGCAGATATGGATCTCTGACCTGAGCCGAAGCCAGCTTTGAAGACGCCCGAATGCAGTAGATGCTCGCTTGCTTTGGGCATCAATTTTGTCTCTTTTGAAATTATTACTGAGTTGAGAAGAAAATTCATTAGCTTTTATGAAAATTTCTCTCAGAAGCGCTAACAAGCAAAGAAAAAAAATACTGGCCAAAATTTTAATTGACTAAAATTTAAATTAAATTATGGCGTGCGGTAAGAGAGGTGGGGCTGAAATTTAGTTGCTATGGTGACAGCTCTAAACATCTTTTCTTCAATCGACTTTTGAAAAAAAAATGGATTAGGTAGTTTTGTATAACAAAAAAAAGGAAAAAGAATTTTAAATAAAAAATAAAAGAATTTTAAATAAAAAAAGAAGGGATGATCACATCTGAAACGCCTTGGGTCATAGGTCTTCTTGGTAAACATCATTATCATCGACAACAAAAACCACCGCCTCCGCCGCCGCCGCCACCACTACTACCACCACTACCAACAACAACAACAATAACAACAAGACGAGAGCAACAGGTTTTAGACAAGAGAGACTGATTCCATCAGTTTTTCTTAAACTATTCGTAGACACATTCAAAGGAGTCATACTAGCATGGAGGGAATTCCAGAGGGATAACGTTTGGGGAAGGATTGGGTGAAGTGATTAGTGAAGGAATTGAAATAAGGATTACATGATGACGACGATAAACGATGACAACGACGAGACGACGGCGACGAAGATGATGATGACAATGACGACGACGATGATGATGACAACGATGACGATGATGATGACGTAGGTGACGATGATGATGATGATGATGATGATGATGACAATGATTATGATTATGACGATGATGATGATGATGATGATGGTAGTGGAGGTGGAAGTGGGGATGATGATGAATGTGATGATGATGATGATGATGATGATGATGATGACAATGGTGGTGGTGGTGGTGATGATGATGACGATGATGATGATGATGATGATGATGATGACGGTGACGATGACGTTGATGATGGTGATGTTGCTACTGCTGATGATGATGCATGTGATGATGATGATGCATGTGATGATGATGATGACGATGGTGGTTGTGGTAATGATGATGAAGGGGAGGAGGAGGTGAAGGGGGATAGTAATAGTGAAGACGGTGATGATGATGCAGATGATGATCACGATACGACAATGATGATGATGATGACGACGACGTCGACGATGATGATGATGAAGATGATGATGATGATGATGATGATGATGATGATGATGATGATGATGAAGCTGATGATCATGATGATAATGACATCGATGACGACAATCGTGTTAATGATGACAGACGACAACGACAATGATAATGCTGCTGACGATGACGTTTAACGAACAAAATTAAGATCAAAGCTATTCTAGCCGTGACCATTCCACTGAGTTAGAGATACATGTGGCAACATTATCTTATGTACTTTCACATCGTTTTATTTTTACCATTGTTGCTTAAAGGTGATGTGTCTGCTATTTCTAGCATATCTAACGACTATTTAAAGGTCCACTGTCAAGCTCGATTGAATTTATTTAAATATTTTACGCGCAGGTGTGGCTGTGTGGTAAGAAGCTTGCTTCCCAACCATATGGTCTAGGGTTCAATCCTACTACGTGGCACCCTGGACAAGTGTCTTCTACTATAGCCTCGGACCAACGAAAGCCTTGTGAGTGGATTTAGTAGACGGAAACTGGAAGAAACCCGTCGTATACACACACACACACACACACACACACACATACACACACACACACACACACACATATATATATATATATATATATATATATATATATATATATATATAATATATATATATATATATATATATATATATATATAATTATTAAATCTTAGGGTAGCAAAAAAAAAATTTATAGAAAAATTATTTGCTACCAGTGGTCTAGCGAGAAGGAAAAAATTAGTCAATAGACTATATATTATTCATAGAAAAATACAGGGCACACTTAAACACATAAGAGATGACCATAATAGGACATCTGACTCACTAGAAAGAGCAGTTAAAACTCCAAGCCACTAATGGTTGCAATTCTGAAAGAGAATGAAAAAAAAAACATTTACCCAATCTTTCCTGGACTATGCATAGTCTCGGCAATCTTATGTAAATAAAATAAAATAATTTTAATTTACAACTGACGTTGCCTCTTCAGCAGGATGCCAAGGCTCACATATAGACACGAGGCGATAAAGAACATGCCTCATGTTTATATGTTATAATTTTTCTAAATCCTCCGAGCACGCGCGGATTTTCCGGCAGTAAATAAATTGCCGATTTTCATTCAAAATTTTGCAAAAATTATAACATTTAAACACGAGGCATGTTCTTTCAGTTTATCCAGATTTCCCTTTAAGGATTTACGAACAAAATTTAGTGCTCCAATTATTATTGGTATGAATATGAATTCATAGTCTGAATATAGAAGCTGGAGGTTTCGAAGCAGTTGTCCATAGATATGGTCTTTTTTTTTTTTTTCAAAGGGATATTTATATCTGCAGGGCAGCTGACCTCCATGATGGTACATACCTTTGTCCCACTGTCCCAAACAACAATATCCGGTCTGTTATGCTTACATTTGATAGAAGCTTTGATGGCAATACTCACCAGTATTCCTTGAGTTAGTGTTTATGAATGTATCCCATAACAGAGGGATTTTCTAAGTTTATTTCAGGACGTTCTTTTTTTGCGGATGGCATAGCAAATTATTTTAGCAACAACATCATGCCGTATTGGGAGGTAGTACCGTGACTACATTTTAAGACAGCTGCTAATCACATTCGTGATGTCTTCCACAGAATCATGAAATAGCCTACACATGCAGTTGCACCTTGTGATTACAAGAGCGTCGCTGTCTCTCTTGTTCACCAGGTACTTTTTAGCAATCTCCTGTTCCTAGATTGCAAATGCATAGCCCTCAAAGTGTAATGTGATGCAGTGGTCTTGTGACCAAGAGAGGCTGGGCTTCGTGTCAATTCTACCGTCTTCTTCAACCTTCCGAGCAACATATCCATGCATAGTCATTTAAAAAAAATTTTGTGTATGTTCTGTGCTTTCTATCCATGTCTGTGGTAAGAGAGCCCAGCTATTATGGGGATTATAGAAGATCATCAGAGAGAGAGTGCTTTTTGAGGAACTCACTACCAGCTCGTACGATGTTGCTCACTTCACTTTTATGTATGTATTGTATGTATGTATATATGTATGTATGTATGTATGTATGTATGTATGTATGTATGTATGTAGTATGTATGTATGTATGTATGTATGTATGTGTGTATGTATCTATGTATGTATGTATGCATGCTTGTATGTATGTATTTATGTATGTATTGTATGTATGCGTGTATGTATGTATGTATGTATGTATGTATGTATGTATGTATGTATGTATGTATTGTATTGTATGTATGTATGCGTGTATGTGTGTATGTATGTATGTATGTATGTATGTATTGCATGTATTGCATGTATGTATGTATGTATGCGTGTATGTGTGTATGTATGTATTGTATCTATGTATTGTATGTATGTATGTATTGTATGTATGTATGCGTGTATGTATTATGTATGTATGTATTATGTATGTGTGTGTGGTGTGTGTGTGTGTGTGTGTGTGTGTGTGTGTGTGTATGCATGTATGTGTATATGTACGTGTTTTTGTTCACCATCACCTCCAGCGCTCGACAATCGGCTTTGAATTGCGATTCGGTAAAAGAAAACGATACCTCAGAAAAACAAATATACCGCGGTCGACTTGTTTGATTAAATCCCGCCAAGGCGGTGCCCCAGCATGGACCAATGAGACAAAAGTTAAAAGTTAAAAGCTGAAGGGCTTTACTGCGTAAACGAGAAATATTTTGTAAAATTTCAAAATCAAAAATTCCAAATGTAAATTTTGGAGAAAATTATCTTCGATTTGAATATTACAGAAATGGAAAAGACACTCGCATCGAATTATTGATTGAAATCGATCACAATAGTTAAGGGAATGAGATCTGCTGGATTAAATGTTAAGCACATCTGAAAATCAAAAAACAGCGAATAAGTCATTTTGGATTACAACAAAAGTTCTCTCCCTTACATTTTCGTTCATTTTTAAAGGGAAATAACTCTGGTTTCAACTTGACATATGCAAATTTTTCTCCCTATTTTAAAGGCGGCGAACTGGTAGAATCGTTAGCACACCGGGCGATATACTTAGCAGTATTTCGTCTGCCGCTACGTTCTGAGCTCAAATTCCGCCAAGGTCGACTTTGCCTTTCATCCTTTCGGGGTCGATTAAATAGGTACCAGTTACGCACTGATGTCGATATAATCGACTTAATCCGTCTGTTTGTCCTTGTTTGTCCCCTCTGTGTTTAGCCCTTGTGGATAGTAAAGAAATAGGTATTTTTCTCTGCCGTTATGTTCTGAGTTCAAATTCCGCCGAGGTCGACTTTGCCTTTCATCCCTTCGGGGTCGATAAATAAAGTACCAGTTACGCACTGGGGTCGATGTATTCGACTTAATCCGTTTGTCTGTCCTTGTTTGTCCTCTCTGTGTTTAGCTCCTTGTGGGTAGTAAAGAAATAGGTATTTTGTCTGCCGTTACGTTCTGAGTTCAAATTCCGCCGAGGTCGACTTTGCCTTTCATCCTTTCGGGGTCGATAAATTATATACCAGTGAAGCGTTGGGGGTCGATGTAATCGACCAGTCCTCTCCCATCAAATTTCATTGCTTGTACCTTTGTTCGAAAGTTTAATTTTACACTTTCGCAAAGTTCATCTTCATTTAATCTGCATAAATATATGATACGAGTATCCATCCATCGTACTTCTATATTACATATACTAGAGTTAGTATATCGCTGAGTAAATTTATTAACTTGTAGTAATTCAGTGGAGCTCTGCAAGATACGCAGTGAGTGGATTTGGTAGACGGAAACAGAAAGAAGCCCAATCGTATTGTTGTGTGTGTGTGCGTTTGTGTGTGTGTGTGCGTGTGTGTGTGTGTGTGTGTGTGTGTGTGTGTGTGTATGAGTGTGTGTGTGTGTGTGTGTGTGTGTGTGTGTGTGTGTGTGTGTGTGTTGCGCGTGTGTTTGTGTCTGTGCTTGTCCCCTCCACCATCACTTGACAACCGATGTTGGTGTGCTTACTTCCTCGTAACTTAGCGGTTCGGCGAAAGATACCGATAGAATAATTACTAGGCTTACGAAGAATAAGTCCTGGAGTCGATTTCTTCGACTAAAAGCCTTTAAGATGGAATCACTGTTATTATTAGATTGTGTTCAAGGCATCAGCCAGAC
This sequence comes from Octopus sinensis, assembly GCF_006345805.1. Taxonomy (NCBI): domain Eukaryota; kingdom Metazoa; phylum Mollusca; class Cephalopoda; order Octopoda; family Octopodidae; genus Octopus; species Octopus sinensis. The sequence goes on along the minus strand of NC_043003.1, from coordinate 64,766,329 downwards.
AGCATAGGTCACCGCCAGCTCCCATAGTGTTTTTGCTAGTTGTTGTTGTTGGTGTTGTTGTTGTTGTTGTTTAAACCAAGGTCAGTTATAATTCTTATATGTATGACATCCTTTGATATTTCCTACAGTTGTGAAAGTATCCAGGCATTCTCCACGTTACGACTATCTCACGTTACATGATTTCGCGCTTACGAAATTATCAGAAACTACAATCTGCACCACATGATTTACTTCATAAAGGGGGTAGGTAAGGAACCTGGCAAGGATGGCGCCCTAATCAATTTGGATTAATTGAAAGTTTTTGATAGGGTCGACCACCAATACTTGGAGGCTGTCCTTACGGTGGTTAGTTTCGGTCCCGTTTTCAGAAGCTGGATCGCTGCGACGTACAGCGACATCTGTTCGAAGGTCAAAGTAAATGGCCGCTTATCAGAATCGTTTAGTATCACACCTTCAGTCCGTCAAGTATGCCCACTCTCACCCCTTCTGTAGGCGCTGGCTCTCGTGTTATTGCTACGGAAGCTGCATGCTTTGTGTGGCATCCCGCATGAACTATGATGCGGAAGGTTCGTGTTAGCTTATGCGGACGTCGTCACCGTAATAGTGACGGATATCTCAGAAATTGAGTGGATCGGCGCCACCCTAAAGGAGTACGAAGCGGTGAAAGGCGCAAAGATTAACCAGAAGTCAGTGAGCCTGCAGCTCGAAACCTGAAGATGTAGATCCATGCCAACCAACAGTGTCGTAATGCGCTTGCTCTTCTGCTTTCTGTTGAAAGGACGGTTACCACTCGTTAGACGGCCTATTTACTGTCAGTAGTCGCTAAGCGGAGGACTAGACATACCTTGGCTAATGATGCGTTGACATGAAGTGAGGCTGTGACATCTCTAGCGTTTCCTTGAAGGTGGGTAGATGTGGCAGATGAATATCAGACGGGATTTTCCACAGCTCATCATATTGACGGAGTCACAGTCCTGGATCAAGTGTAGATCGAGAAAGGGCACTTGGCACCTGGAGTGTCGGCAAACGCTCGAAACCCTCTGCTTGTCGGACAATGTCGGACAGTGGAAGTCCCATGTTGGAGTTCTATAAAGGATAAGCAACAGTGACGACGTCCTTGGGGAAACTCTGGACGTAGGAAGAGATCAATTAGCCGGTCTTTCCGGAGGACTTTTGGGCCGGGGCCTAGATATAATTTCCAGAAATCCCTGACTTGGTAGTGCTACAATGATGTTCTGCCGATTCGATGTAAGCTCTACAGGCACGAAAGTGCTGTCAGACGAATTTGTTCGAGATGTAAGCTGAGTGATGAAACCGTTTTGCATGCACACGACCGGATGTTGCTGACAAGTGGAGCTTTGTCGAACAGCTGTTGTTACGTCTAAATCGGATCCGGTTATTGGCTGAGTCCATCATGAAGAACACCTTTCAGCCTTTTGTTCGAGAAGGGTAGACAGGGTTTCTCTGTTTGGTGGCGAAAGAAGAAGTGTGGTGGTCGAAGTTGAAAGGACTGAAGACAGAGACCGTCCACTTTGGCCAAGGCCTCATCGAATTTTTCAAATTCCACTTGAAAAGAAAAGGGTGAGTGGAGAAGGAAGTCCTTTCCTTATCCTCAGTATTTTTGTTGAAAGATGGATCAACCCGATGTGGAAGGCCCGTGTAAATTGGCCAACTTTGACCATGTGCCTATAAGCCAAAGGTTGATGAATGAAACGCCCATGATGCTCCTTCATAAATCCTGTTCATGAGCAGAGATGCACATATCGCTATGGGACATGCTCAACTGGTTATGGTCAAACAACTGACAAACGAATCTGTGGTTTTTGAACAGAATATTTGCTGTAACGCAAGCTTTCCACCACGGCATTATTTAGAATCTAATTTAAGGCGGCGAGCTGGCAGAAATGTTAGCACGCCGGGCGAAATGCTTAGCCGTATTTCATCTGCTGCTATGTTCTGAGTTCAAATTCCGCCGAGGTCGACTTTGCCTTTCATCCTTTCGGGGTCGATAAATTAAGTACCAGTTACGCACTGGGGTCTATATAATCGACTTAATCCGTTTGTTCTTGTTTGTCCTCTCCGTGTTTAGCCTTTTGTGGGTAGTAAAGAAATAGGTATTTCGTCTGTCTTTACGTTCTGAGTTCAAATTCCGCCGAGGTCGACTTTGCCATTCATCCTATCGGGATCGATAAATTAAGTACCAGTTGCGTACTGAGGTCGATCTAATCGACTGGCCCCACCGCCAAAATTTCGGGCCTCGTGCCTAGAGTAGAAAAGATTATTTAAAATTTTATTCTTAACATAATTTTCATGTATTTATTTATATAATATATGTCCTGTTGTGTGTGTGTACGCAGAGGTATATATATATATATATATATATATATATATATATATATCTATATATATATATATATATATATCTATATATATATATACACACACATACATTACACACACATGAATTTATACGTTCGTACGTTAATGTATGTGTATATATGTATGTATGAATGTATATATGTATGTATTGTGAATGAATGTTAATGCAAATGTTTATCTCACAAGCTGTGGTTATCGACATTCAACACCGGACAACCACTGACTTATAATTTTACTTTATTTACTCAATGCTATTTGCGGTTTCGTTCTCCCTCACGTGACCATTCATTTTCACACATACACACACACATAATATTCATTTTTCTCCTCGTTTCTTTCTTTTTTTTTCTTGACTGTTTATTTATTTAAATTATTCAATTATTTATCGTTACTTAATCTTGCTGTATTCCACATTCAATTCCACCGCCAACATAGACTGTTGCTCAAATTTGTCGTTCGTTCAGAAAAAGAAAAAAAATGGAGAAGTATGTTATCGTCTGCCAATGGATGGGAGTACAAAACATAGCTTACTTATTAATTTTGTTATATTTGTTTCTTTTTCTTTTGATTTTTCTCCCGTTCTTTTTTTCGTTTTTATCATGTATCATTCTGCAAATTAAATCCATCATTTATTTATTTCCCCATCCCACTCTCTTTCTTTATTTCTTTCTTTCTTTCTTTCTTTCCCTCTCTCTCTCTGTATATTTATATATATGTGTGTGCGTGTGCATCGGTGTGTGTGTGTGTGGGGGGGGGTAACGAACTTTGTAAAGTTGCCGTTAGCCTAGTTTCCCTCATAGGCATTGGATAGACTTAAGTCTGTTGCCGTAGCAAACCCTACGGCTATGATAGTAAAAGCATAAGTGCACATGATTGTGAAGCGAAATTTGTAACGATATGGAGGAACTATACATAAAAGTGCAGGAGTGGTAGGGTGATAATGAGGTTTTCTCTCCCACCTCATGCTTCCGGGTTCGGTCCCACTGCGTGGAACTCTGGGTATCTTCCATTATAGCTTTAGGCCGACCAAAGCCTTGTGAGTGGATTTGGTAGACGGAAGCTGGTCGTTTACAGAAATAAATAAATAAATAAATAAATAAATAGATAAAGATAGATAGATAGATATATTAGACAAACAGACAGATAGATAGATAGGTTTGTGTGTGTGTGCGTATGTATATGTGTGTGTGTGGAGGGGTGTTGTATTTGTCTTCCATCACCGCTTGACAACAGGTGTTGGTGTGTCTATGTTCCCGTAACTTAGCACTTCGTTGAAAGATAGCGATGGAATAAGTACCAGGTTTTAAAAAGATCAGTATTAAGGTTGATTCGTTCCGCTAAAATTCTTCAAGGCATTGCTACAGCATGGCCACAGTTCAGGGACTGAAACAGGTAGGAGATAGAGTATAAATGATCTTTTAAAACCCACGTTTGCCATCTCGAACCTTAGGATTTGTAGGGTCGGTTACTCGGTTACCATGGCAACTATAAGTGGCCGGGATCATAACGACCCTCCTGGATAGAACGCCAGTCCATCACAGAGTTACCCATTCAATGCTGAGCGGACTGGAGCAACGTGAAATGAAGACCACGAAACACCACCCGATGCGGGAATCGAAACCACAATGTCGTCATCATGAATGTACCACTCTAAACACTAGGGAAATATTGTAATTTAGCACTCAACTACAACAAAAGTCCTATACGAAACCGCCTTCATATATATATATATATATAAAGCTGAAGTTGTCTGTGTATGGCAGGTTTCGTAGGCTTCAACTAACACTTTCTCCTCCGAGACCCTGCGGCGCAAGTTGACCAAAATTGAAAGTATGATAGAAGAAGGCTTGCTCTTCATTCCGTAGAAAAAAAATTCAAATCGGACCATGTTAAGACCCAAAATTATTAACATCAAAAAGGTGCTTTTTTTCTATGAAAATCCCTATTTTTTACAATCTTTTGACTGCTGTATCGCCATTTTCGGTGTCTTTCAACCAGAAAGATGTTCACATCAAGAGAATAACAAGCTACATAATGCAAAATTTTTACTTTTCAAAAATTCCAATTCTAAAGGGTCGAAAAGAAAACAAACCCTAGCAACGCCGGGCAATACTGCTAGTATATATATATATAACTCGCCGAAGTTAGCAGTTGAAAAACGATTTTGATAATAAAGTTTTGTAATTATTAGCGTAACGTAGAATAAGCGTCTACTGGTCATACATAAGCGATGAGTCAGTCACGTGATGAAGTAACTCCATTGCTAACAATGTTGCTTGTTTCTCGATTGCGTAAAGGAAAGAAAGAGAGAATGAGCGTGTAAACGTGTGTGTTGCATATGCGTATGTGTGTGTGCGTATGCGTGCGTGCCTGAATGTGTGTATGTGTTTGTGTGTATGTGTGTGTGTGTGAAAGTGAGGAGTCGGTGGAAGGAAATTTTTATCAATCTGTTTTAGTGTGTGCGAGTCAGAGAACGAGAGAGACAGAAAGAGAGAAGGAGAGAGAGACAGACAGACAGACAGACAGATAGGCAGGCAGTCAGAGAGACAACAGACAAACAGACAGACAGAAAAGGCTCCCGTCCAGCTTGTTTCGATAATTATACAGAGGACAATTGCATATTCCAATATCGACATAATTAGACACACACACACACACATATACACACGCATATATACATTCCAAACGTCTTACTATTCATCAAAGGCCACGAGGAAGTCTCTACATAGTCTCTCAACCAGCTAGTAATAACAGCCGAATCTATCCCTCAAATCACTCTCTGCTACTCCTATAGAATGAACGGACTCTTATCGGTGAGAAGTCTGTAATCTCTTCGATTTGTATTGCACCGGAACAACTTGTAGCTCATGCCATTTCCTTTTACATACACGCAGACACACACAGAGACACGCGAGCGCATATACATACATACAGACAGACAGACAGACAGACAGATAGACAGACAGACAGACAGACAGACAGACAGACAGACAGACAGACAGACAGACAGACAGATAGATAGACAGACAGATAGATAGATAGATAGATAGATAGATAGATAGATAGATAGATATAGATAGAGAAAGAGAGAGGCAGACAGACAGACAGACATACAGACAGACAAATAGATAGATATATAGATAGATAGATAGATAGATAGATAGATAGATAGATAGATTGATTGATTGATTGATTGATTGATTGATGATTGATTGATGATTGATTGATTGATTGATTGATAGATAGATAGATAGATAGATAGATAGATAGATAGATAGATAGATAGATAGATAGATAGATAGATAGATGGATGGATGGATAGATAGATAGATATTTATCTTTTATCATTTTATCTTTCACTTGTGTCAGCCAAGTACTTTTTTCTTAAGCCTGGTGCTTATTCTATCGTGTTCTTTTGCCGAACCACCAAGTTACAGGGACGTAAATACACCGACACCGGTTATCGCGGAAACCGCTGTAAGCTAATGAATCTCTTAAGATAATAGTATATTCCTTCGTCATCTTTTTCCTTATGACCCCACCCCCTCCATCATTATTCATATCTTAGAACTAATATTATTCTAATTGTATGTGAGCCCTTTGTGTCCATTTTCCACGTATATGCTTTCTCTCTGATAATTCCTTCCTATATGTACGCTTAAATGTATTTGCTTTCCCAAACAAATTGCATTTCATATTTGAAGCTCTGATAAAGCTATAAGGTGTTACTCAGGCATTCAACTACACTGCGTCCTACATTATTAGGCAAATCAACCTTCTCTCAATAAATAAATGTATATGTTGTTTTTCTACTAACTGTTGGTAACATCTATCTGAGCACATTCTGTTAAAACAAATCGGATCTGCGCAGACGCCAACAAATGGCGGCCATTTTTGTGATTGGGCAACATTTTCACCGTCGCAAATTATTAGGTAAGTATAATAAAAACGATAACTATGTCAGAACAAATATTCATTTAATTCAACAGTAAACGTTTAACAAAAAAAATCAAGGATTTAATGGTAAACATAATAATACGATCGAATAAAACTAATCATGGGAATATGATGTCATACAGCCTCTAATGTCTGATGTATGCTCCTCCACATGCAATAACCTTCCTTTTGCGCTGATCCATTGAATTTGTCAAGGTGATGATATCCTCTTGTGTCATGCTTTCAGCAGCATCTACAATAGCATCTCAGAGCGTAACTTTACTCGAAAACTGCCGTCCATCTTGGTAAACGCGCGTCTTGAGGACACTCTACAGGTTCTCGATCGATTTTAAGTCAGGGGAATAAGGGGCCACTCCATCAAACGACCTCCAGAGAAGCTTATTTGCTGCAGGTATTCCTTAGAATTCTTCGCTGCATGAGACGGGACACTATCTTGCATAAAAACCAGCTTTCCCTTGAAGGAAAGTTTTGGGTTTTTGAACCATGGCTGGCAATTTTCCTTTAAGAAGGTAACATACGTATTCGATGTCATCTTAATGCCAGCTGGGACTTTCTATGACCCGACCATCATACCACCAAAGACGCCAGCCCAACACTTGACCCACCTCCCCCCTGTTGACGTCTCAAGCAATAATGACAGTATCCGTTGATTGATACTCAACATTTACTCCAGCCATTTGGTCCGTGAGTGGATTTGGTAGATGGAAACTGAAAGAAAACCGCCGTATATATATATATGTATGTGTGTGTTTGTGTGTGTGTGTGTATGTGTGTGTGTGTGTGCGTGCGTGTGTGTGCGTGTGTGTATGTTTGTTTGTCTGTGTTTGTCCCTCCATCATCGCTTGACAACCGATGTTGGTATGTTTACGAGCCCGTAAGTAAGCGATTCAGCAAAAGAGACCGATAGAGTAAGTACTAGGCTTACAAAGAATAAGTTCTGAGGTCGATTCGTTTGACTAAAGGCGGTGATCCACCATGACCACAGTCAAATGACTGAAACCGCTAAACAAATAAATGAATACATACATACACACTTTCTTCACTTAACACTCAGAAGCATTTTCTTCTGGATGTTATCAACACACATACATAAATACTTACACTCATACATACATACACACACATCCATCCATCCATCCATCCATCCATCCATACATACATACATACATGCATACATACGTATATACGTACATACATACATACATACATAAATACTTACACTCATACACACACGTACATACATACGTACATACATACATACATACATACATGCATGCATACATACATACATACATACATGCATACATACATGCATACATACATACATGTATAATACATACATATATACATACATATATATAATACATACATACATACATATATAATACATACATATATATATACACACATATATGATACATACATACATACATACATACATACATACATACATACATACATATATTCTTTTCAGAATATATATATTGTTTCAGTCATTTTACTGCAGTCATACTGGAGCACCACCTTGAGGGGTTTTAGTCGAACAAATCGATCCCAGGACTTACTTTTTAAGCCAAGTACTTATTCTATCAGTCTCATTTGCTGAACCGTTATGTTATTGGGACGTAAACACACCAACACCAGTTATCAAGCAGTGATAGGGGGACAAACACACACACACACACATATACGACGGGCATCTTTCAGTTTCCGTCTACCAAATTCACTCTAGAGGCTATACTAGAAGACACTAGCCCTTTCTTCATATTTCTTCGCTTTTCTGCGAGATTATGCGTACGCTTGGGTAACTCCACGGGTTGGTGACGATTCGAACGTACGTTGATCCCATCTGCGTGTCTCTTTTACTATAACAATCGAATCTGCTTTGTTCATTCATCATTTCCAATAACGCCATCGTTGCTAATAACTCCATCGAAAAAAGCTGATGGGACTAGTAATATCTAATCTTTCCTCTCTGAAGACGAAATAGTTGGCTTTTATATGGAAATCCTTGCTCCATGAGATATGCACCACATGCACGATATGCACAGCTAATCTAGAAACAGCTGTTAGAGATTTTATGTCTTTTTTGTTACTCATTTATTTGCTCTAATAACTCTACAATTACATTTGAATGACAAATTACATGTTCTAAAGTGGGACCACATGTACTTGTTCATTCTTTCCTTAAAATAAACACGTTCAAATCTTTCGTTCTCAACTTTAATTCGATTGTATTGTATTCATATTTAGTATAAGTATTTAAGATCAACCGGAAGTATCTTTGAAATCATTTATGCAGTGTCCTACGCCTCTTAGGCGCTAAAAGGTTTTGACGAAACCTTTAACTATGTGAAATATATCTGTTAAAATATAAATATAGTTTCACGTACATGGGAGACACGTACGTTTTTCAGGCGTGGACTATTTCACCCAACTAAGCAGTTTAAATAATGGACTGAATATAACACTCGTTAGTTTAGTGGAATAGTCCACGCCTGAAGAGCGTACGGGGGTCCCAAGTACGCGAAACTATTAGTAGCGTGGTCTATACATGTGAGGTGATCCTAAAAACTATACATGCATACATATATAGTATACATATATACTATACATATATACATATATATATGTGTGTGTGTGTGTGTGTGTGTGTGTGTGTGTGTGTGTGTGTGTTTATGTGTGTATGTATGTATGTATGTATGTATGTATGTATGTATGTATGCATGTATGTATGTATGTATGTATGTATGTATAGAATACGTGGCGTTTAGTTCACTGGTAATCTAAACGAATAGCTACGCCGAGTAAGTGCTATACTTGGTCATCCGTTAGATTCCAAGTTCACAACTGAAGCTGGAGCTGTGGATCCGTATTACGCTTCCGTGTTAGCAGGCACATATTAGAGGAAAAGGACAATAAAAACCAAGGCAGGATGAGTACCTCAAGTCATAATAATCTGATTAGGGTAAGATGAATTTGAAGTCTTACAACTGTTTTGGGATATCCCAAGTGATAGGTTAGCATCTCAATACACTGGGTATCCTGTCGTCAGAGACAAGGTGAGTATGAAAGTTCCAGACAGGGAAATTAACAGTTTATAAGGAATAAAATAAAGATTAAAAGTAGATTGAAGAATACAGACTGGAGAATAAAGTTCACAGCTGATCTTTTTCCAGACGATATGAAATTACGAAGAATAATACTGGCATCTTATCTCTATCTTTACTTTTTTTATTTCTATCTTTATTCTTTTATTTCCAGCTTATTATTATTTTTATTTTCAATTTTGGTTTTTTATTTTACTTCCGCTTTCAGTCATATCCCAGCCCCTATCCCATTCCTGTATTTTCTCTCTTTTTTCTCCCTCTTTTCTCTCTCTTTCCCCTCTCTCTTCTAGCCACTCACTTACAACCCACTTCTCTCTATCTCCATGTCTGTCTTTCTCACTTTATATAACAACGTGGGCAATTTTCACTTAATCCCTAACTTCAACATGAACGCATCATTCAAAATACTGCCAGGATTTGCCTGGGATTATACCTAAGGGATTATACCTTCACGTAAGTACGGACCAACCTCCATAGCTTCTGGAAAAAGATGAACTGGGAACTTTATTCTCCTGTCTGTATTCTTCTATCTACTTTTAATCATTATTTTATTCCTTATAATCTGCGAATTTCCCTGACTAGAACTTCCATGGGATCTTGTCGGTGTGGCTGCCAGCATCAATTTCTGTTCGAATTGATTTCATATTTAGTGTAATGATACACTTTTATTGGCTAATGAATGACATGAAAATCATTTTCGCTATAAATTACGAAATAAAGCGTTATTAGCAATTAGAGTTTGAAAATTTTGGTAATTTTAGCCAATCGTGAGCCACTGACACATTCATGCCCGTTTCCAAAGTAACAAACAGAACATGAAAATTATTTTGTCTACGAGAAAACACGCGTTGATAAATATATTGAAACCGCTTGTTTTATTTATCTGTTGACAATTGAGTATGTGAATTTATGTAGCGCAGGAGATAAGTAAATTGTGATTTGTTCGAGAAACTGATTGAATGCATTTTTAACTTTCGTTTTCAATAAACTGGTCAACAAAATGTTTTTTTTTTAAATATCTAATTTGTAATATGCTGTTTTGCATTTAAATAAATCTTATACATACATACTTACATACATACATACATACATACATACATACATACATACATACATACATATATATGTATATGTATATATGTGAGTGTATATATGTGTGTGTATATATATGTCCTGTGCCCACATATGCATATATAAACGTATAGATGTATGTACATATACGTAAGTATATATGCATATATATATTATTTATATTATTATAGGTATGTAAGTATGTATGTATGTGTGTGTAATAGATAGATAGATAGATTTAGATAGATAGATAGATAGATAGATAGATAGATAGATAGATAGATAGATAGATAGATAGATAGATAGAAACTAGGGAAGAAGTACTTCATGCGTTCTAACTTTACTATTACCAATATATATATATATATATGTACCAATGTATACATACGTCTCACACACATACACACATACATGCACGCACATGCGAGCACATACACACACACTCATGTAAAATTATTTCAATATATCATTTTAAAATTTTACTAACCAATTTCTTGTATTCATCTTAATGCCTCAGATAAATTATTATGAAAATTGAGATTAACTTTTCAGACAATAACCTCATCATTAGAGGTAAAATTTTTCTTTTCCTCTTTTATTTTATTTTATTTTTTCTTTGAGTATTTACATCTGCACGAATTTTCAATCAGGTCTTCATCTCCAATCATCATCAGCTGCCTTATCTGCATATATGGCCCATATGACAAGGGTCTCTCAAGGATAGCAGTATTATCATCCTTGTGTAAACATACAGGTACCTAATACGAATCGATTTCGGGACTATATATTATATATTATGTACATACCTGGAAAAAATACACACCTGATGACGATGGAAGATGAAATTATTTGAAGCATAACGTAAATATTATTATTAAAGTTAAATGTTTCGTCTCTGAGGATGAGTTTAATACTCCGAAAAAAAAAAAGCAATCATAATGTTTATAAGAGCAAGTGTGGTTGTGTCGTTAAGAAGCTTGTTGTGCAACCACGTGACTCTGGGTTCAGTCTCAATGCGCGTCACCTTGGGCAATTGTTTTATACTACAAGCCTCGGACAGGCTAATGCCTTACGAGTGAACTTGATACACAGAAACTGTACGGAAGCCCATCGTATTTATCTATATTTCTCTCTAAATATGCATATACATTTTTTTAGTGTGTTCGTTCCTCCACCGCTTGCCAACCGGTATTGATTTGTTTACGTCTCTGTAACTTAGTGGTTGGGCATCGACAGAGTAGGTAACATGACAGAGTAGGTAACAAACTTCAAGAAAATAACATAACTAGTTGGGTCAATTTGTTCAAAGCCCTTCAAGGTGGTGCCCCAGCATGGCCGCAGTCCAATGATTGAAACAAGCAAGCTATAAAAGACCGTTACGAGTTACGATTTTGTTTTGTTATAATTTCATAGTTTTTTTTTTTCATCATAGTCACATATATTTTATAGAATATTTAGAATTTTATTTTACAGAATCTTATTTTAGATTTTATTACATTTCATTTTAATTTCGTTTTACGGAAAGAAAAGAGTTGATTGCTTTTTTTGTATTATTGTTTGTTTTATGTAGTTTTTTCTTATTTTACTGTTTGTTTCCTCAAGTCGAAATAGTTCTATTTAACCATTCTAAAATATTCCATAAAGGATAGAAATCGACTATGTTCAAAGATGGCGTCGGGGATATTTCTGTGTTTGACGTTGATTTAAAACCTGATCCGATTCCTACTAAACGCCAATTAGATGAACTCCCAAAATATAATGGTGATCCTAAGGTAAGTAAACCCCTTTTCTGACGGGTTCGATTCTGCATACGGACACATATTTTATTCGGTTGTCTTGAACAAAATGCAGGGCTGTATTTGGCACGGACGGCTTTCAGTTTCGAGCCTGACTTACGACCGTCGACATTCGCAGTAAAAGCTCCGGTCTTGAGTGTTTTTGTAACGATAGAGAAGTCGGTTTTATTCATCAGACACACGTCACCAATACGATGTTCATCCTGGAAAGACGAATTACTGTGAACCCGAAGTAAAGCCAGTGAACCATTGCCTGGTTGGACAATAACCTTGTTTATCTCTCTCGGGTGACCGTGCCCAATTCTGACTTGTGTATTTATAGGGAAACTGCCCGTGTTGTCACTAGATGTGGTCATTAATGAGCGAATGCAAGAGAGTGTTGTAAGGATCCAAGTGGGCGATAATGAGTGTCCATTACAAACAATTTGGCCAAAGGAATCGATCACCGTCGCATGGAAGTGGAACAGCTCAGCCTTGAATTTCCTGTAAAGATAAATCAATAAATACTTATGTAAATATATAAGAGATAAAATAAGGAAGTAGCTAATCAGTTAATTAAATAATTCTGTCGTAAACAAAAGCGTACAAATAATTATTACATGAAAGTTAGGAACTGTGAAAGTATAGAATGGAAAAGATAACAGTTTACGAATCATACACGATACGATGCTGTCAAAAGTGGGAAAATGCTTAGATTACTTAGATAAGTTTCGGCCGAAGTTGACCCAGTCGTGGCACTTAGTCGGTTATGATGACGAGGGTTCCAGTTGACCTGATCGACGGAACTGCCTGATCGTGAAATTAGGTACAAGTGGCTGAGCACTCCACAGACACGTATACCTCTTACGTAATTCTCGGGGAGATTCATCGTGACATACACACACGCGCGCGCACACACAAACATGCACACACACACACACACACACACACACACATATATATATATATATATATATAGATATGTGTATATGCACATATACATATATATATACATATCGTTGTCGTGGCACTCCGACGGTTACAACAAGGGTTCCAGTTGATCTAATGAACGGAACACATTGAGTTATAGTAGAAGACACTTGCCGAAGGTGCCACGCAGTGGGACTGAACCCGGGACCATGTGGTTGGGAAGCAAGCTACTTACCACACAGCCACTCCTGCGCCTATGTATGTATGTATGTATGTATGTATGTATGTATGTATGTATACATACAGTCATGGAGGCTTAGATTCAGGAATTTAAGTTTCTGTATCCACAATTCGATAATCGAATTGTTAACACAAAACTTAAAGTCCTGATTGTAAGTCTTTATAGCTGTAACGTTTAATAAATGCAGTCCTCTGGTCCCAACGATAATGGGGTCTACCTCATTTCTCGTCACACAGGGTTAGTTGACGTGTGTGTGTGTGTGTGTGTGTGTGGTGTGTGTGTGTGTGGTGTGTGTGTGTGTGTGTGTTTGTTTGTGTGTATTTACATCCGTATGTATGCGTGCAAATAGACATGTCTGCGAATATATTTGCTTTTGACAAGCATCCTAGAACGGAACATTTGGCCAACAGTAACGAATGTTATAATATAAGTAATATAGATGTATGTACGCATACATATACATACATACATATTTTCTCTTTTATTTTATTCTATTGGTTTCAGTTATTTGACTGCGGCCATGCTGGAGCACCGCCTTTAGTCGAGCAAATCGATCCCAGGAATTATTCTTTGTTAGCGTAGTCCTTATTCTATCGGCCTCTCTTGCCGAACTGCTAAATTACGGGGACGTAAGCACACTAGCATCAGTTGTCAAGCGATGTTGGGGGGTACAAACACAGACACACAAACATATACACACACATATATATATACGACGGACTTCTTTCAGTTTCCGTCTACCAAATCCACTCGATGCTATAGTAGAAGACACTTGCTGAAGGTGCAACATAGTGGGACTGAACCTGGAACCATGTGGTTGGTAAGGAAGCTACTTACCACACAGCTACTCCTGCCCCCCTCTCTCTCTCTCTATATATATATATATATACACACACATATACATTAATGTACGCATACATATTTGTATATATGTATGAGTGAACACGTGGCTGTGCGTGCGTGCACATGTGCGTGTGTGCAGGTGCGTGTCTGTGCACGTGGGCGTGTGTGTGTGAGTGTTAATGAATATCTGTCTACTTTGCTTTTATATATTTATGTATGGTACTTGACCTAATATTGTGCTTCTCTCTCTCTCTCTCTCTCTCTCTCCTCTCTCTGTTTATATATATAATATATATATATATATATATATATATATATATATACATATGCATGCATGTATATATGTATGTATGTGAGTATTCTTAGTTTTTGCTACTTAACTAAATAGGGCAGTAATTAGTATATCTTGCCTTCGCGGCAATCTAACACATTTTATATACATAATTTAGGAAGGATATGACCGAAAATTACATTTCACAATATGTGTGTATACATACATGCATACATACTTATATACATCATGTGTGTGTGTGTGTGTATGTGTGTGTGTGTTATCTTTTACGTGTTTCAGTCATCAGACTGCAGCCATGCTGAGGCACAGCCTTGAATTTTAGTCGAATGAATTGACTCTTGTGCTTACTTTTCGTTAAGCCTGACGCTTATTCTATCGGTCTCTTCTGCCGAACCGCTATGTTACGGGGGACGTAAACTCGTCAATAACAGTTCTCAAGTTTTAGTGGTGGGGAACAAATATAAACACAAAGATACATACACTCGCACACATAGATAGATAGATAGATAGATAGATAGATAGATAGATAGATAGATAGATAGATAGATAGATAGATAGATAGATAGGTAGATAGATAGATAGATAGATAGATAGATAGATAGATAGATAGAATAGGCTTCTTTCAATTTCCGTCTACCAAATTCTTCTGAGAAGGCTTTCGTTGCCCAGAGGCTGTAGTAGAAGAAAGTTACCCAAGATGCCACACAGTAGGATTGAACTTGGAACCATGTGGTTGGGAAGCAAATGTCTACCACAAAGTCACGCCCGAGCCTGTATACACACATACACACACACATGTACATACGTATACAGCATATATATATATATATATATACGCACACACATACTGAAAAATCTTTTCTTCCTTCAAAGTAATTACATGTGAAGAGGGACCATGGACCCTGTTGTACGGATTTAATATCCCGCTTACGATAAGCACATACTCGTGCATATTCACGTACAGTTAAACACGCACACATACACATGCGTACGCGCATACGTACGCCTGTATGCATTTCACTTAACATTGAGGCAGAAATGACATGATACAATATTGTACAAAGTTTTTCTCTGTTTCCTCCTCTCTATCGCTCTATCTCTTTCTCTCTACTTCTCCCTTTCGCTGAGACGGTTTTTTTTTTCTTTCTCTCTCCCTCTATCTATCTATATATGTATCTATCTCTATCTCTCACACACTTTCGCTTGGGATCGGAAGGTCCCGAAACGGTACGCATTATTCCCTGATGACTCCTGTTAACTTGTACAGGCAATTTTTGTAAGCAAGTCTTTCCCTCAAAATCAACTGCGCCGTAAAAAGCTCGTTCAAATCCATTTCAATAAACAGTATTTGTTTCCTTCAAGAAATGGGAAGATGTTGAGCTAGGACCATACATGCTACATTTATCATCTAGAATGTTTCCTATAAGCAGTCCAAAGATACTAGAGAACATGGCGGACATAGGCGGACCGCTGTGCAATATGACACAACAATTTCTAAGAAAAAATACTTCTGCATACATTTTCTATTATGTTATACTTACCGAAATCCTTTGCGGTTAAAGTTCACATTGGCTAAAGGCACCGTACACTGGAGCGATCTTGGAGATTCTTTGGTAGTTGTAGAACTACTTTTATTTGATTTAACGAGCAGATCTTCGGATAAACTGAATGCTGCACCAGATCTTTCTTTGTAACTGACATTATTGCTTCTGGGGTCCTTTTGGAGGTTAACGGCATTTCGATGTTGCTTAGCAACATTGTCAGTACGCCGCATCGCTTTCTGGCCGTCATTTACATTGCCTTTTATACTGGCATCGTTAGAACGACTGTTTACTTTGTTTAAATTGTTTATGACGATCATGCTGTTCTGATCAGCAGAACTATAAAGTATGGGTACACATTTGAAGTCTTGTGGATTCAGGGACATCATCTGAAAATAAAGAAAATAGAAGGTTAATTAGTTTGTTTAATTCCAGATTTAGTGCGAATTCATTTCTATCATAAGTGTTGACATATTGTGTGGTTAAGAAGTTCACTTTGCAATCACGGGATGTTGGATTCAACCCCACTGCGCACACCTTAGGCACCGGGTTGGTCAATGCCTTGTGAGTAAATTCGGTAGACAGAAACTGTGGGGAAGCGCATTCTATATGTGTGTGTGTGCGCGCGTATGTTTATGCTTGGAGAAGAATTTTAAGTTCTTTTCTTCTACAGAAATCAAGATAGTCACTAATAAATTTGCACGGTTCTTATACTTTAGTCTGGACAGTTGTTGGGGTATATGGCTACCTCAATTGGTTAATGAATGCATACCCGTGTGCGTGTGGATAAACTTGCTCTTACAGGTGTGCGTGTCGCGTTAGAAAACAAGGGTGTGCATGTTTCATTACTGTTTATGTGTGTCCATGTATACGTATCCCATATGTATATAAGACTGAGTGTATATATTCGCACAGGAACCTCACATGGAGAATCCCTGAAATGTACTCATTTCCATTAAACCTCAGATTGATTGTGTGTGCCTTGAGAAGAGCACAGAAGAGTCTGTTTTCAGGGTGGTCAAGTCTGAGGTCGCAAGCGTGGTCATGGAGGCTACACTTTGTGTGGCAGAATGTGTGGTTCGGCTAATGGTCTCCTCGGCATTGTAGGTCTCAATATCCTGATGGTCAGGCTGTTACTGCAACGCTGACTTGTGTAATGATTTTTTAAGTCCCACAAAGGCCCTAATTGCCACATGAGAAGTCATCAGCGATGGCGGGGGTGCAAATGTCAGTCGTTTCTTAAAGTGAAATGGGTTCAAGAAGTGGTCTTATTTGTTCACGAGTCGAATTCCCCCATATATAAATGTACATCTATGTATATGTGTAAATATTTATGCATGTAACGCTAAGAAGAGTTGCAACGGTACCAGGATTTTCGACTCCAGTCAAATAGTACACACGATTCCAAATCGCTGTTTGTTCTAACCATATATATATATATATTGAAACTTTTTCATCTATTTCTACATATTTTTGAAATTTATTTATCTATCTATCTATCTATCTATCTGTCTGTCTCTCTCTTTCTCTCTCTTTCTCTCTCTCTCTCTTCTCTCTCTCTCTCTCTCTCTCTCTATATATATATATATATATATGTGTATATATATATATATATATATATTATATATATATATATATATATATATACTATATACTATATATACATACATACATTCACACATCCATACACACACACACACACACATATATATATATATATATAATATGTGAGCGTATGTGTGAATGTATATATTGAATGTGTGTGTGTGTGTGTTTGCGTGTATGCGTGCGTTTGTGTGTGCATGATGGATATGGTGGTAACAGGGATATTTAGTTCGGTTGTATCTGAATTAATACCAAAGATGCTGAGAATTTCACAGACAAGCGTACTCTTAATGGAAAGAATAAACAGCGCGATACAATGTGTGACAAGGCTGTGTCATTGAATTACACGTTACAATCCATCAACAGGCTTCAGTACAGTTTCCGCCTACACAGCTTTACTCACAAAATATGGGTCAATATGAAGCTCTATGTAAGATGCCATGCAGAGAAGTCGAAACTGAGACCTTGTGGTTGGGAAGCAAGTCTCTTAAGCATTCAGTCAACCTACGCCTTCACACAAACGTGCATGCACATACATACACACAAACACACACCTCCGACATACACAAGCACGCACCCATACACACACACACATACACACATGTATCAATGTATATATTTATGTATACACATACATTTTCATAAAAGCATTTATACGAATATTATTATATATATATATATATATGCAATTTATATACATGTATATATATATGTGTGTGTGTATACAATGAGTATATACACATTCAGACATACGCAATATATACATATATGAATGTACGCGTGCGCGTGTGTATGTCTGTGTGTATGTGTGTGTGTGTGTGTGTGTGTGTGTGTGTGTGTGTGTGTGGTGTGTGTGTGTGTGAGCAGTCTAATAGACCTTAAATGTTTTCCGTTTACTCCCAATATAAACACATTTTCCGCTAATTAAATACCCAGCGCCAAGCTAGAGATGCTATCGGAGGCCAGCGATCTTCAACTTGTTTACGGTAAGTACGTCTTCAGTGTCCTACTATTTATTGAAGAACGTGTAGGTGCGCACTACTCGCGACTTTCATTGCGGCCAGTATAGTAATTATCATAGAAATAGCCGTAACTGCTGAAGTCTAGAGTATGTTGGTGAAGTAAACACCAGAGATGTTTTGACCGATGCAGAAACTGCAGGAGTTAGTAGTTTTGCAAGCTTTTCTAAATCCATTGCAATGCTGGAAACCTTTTTGTATCGTTAACAGGTATCTCAGGGTCATATGCGTTTCCCCTCTTAGCCTGTACCCTCCATCTGAGTCGGGCAGAGAGAACTGAGCTAGTCTTCACCTTTGGAAGGATTTTCTAATTGCAGTGCTTTATCAACAACAGCCATCTTGACATAGTTTCATCAGCTTTCTTCACTCGTCTGGATTCTAAATCTATCCTCTCCAGGAAATAACTCACCCACCTAGATAGAAAGCTGCAGCGACCGACTTCAAAAGGAAATGAAATTAATTATGATTACGTTCTGTGTTCAAATTCTACCGAAGCTTACCTCCAGTATTCACTTCCTAAGTGTTGAAAAAGATAATCGCTTGGCCATTAATGACTCGTGTCCGAGGACTCGTAGGGCTGGTCACCTGGTTTCCATGGAGTATAAGTGAATGTGATCACACCATCCTCACTGACATCGTGGTTGCAAAGAAAGTTTCTTAACCACGCAGCCATGCACAATTATATATAATTTTACACATTTTTTTCATACATGGCTCTAAACCAACAGAGTCATAACGACCAGGCTGCTCCCTAACAGTGTAGTTAGGGGCTCTAACCCTAATACTGTTAAGCACACTCTCCATGGTTCTTTTCAATGGCTGATTATAACTTACCGGCGCCACTCGAGTAAGGTAATTATTTAACCTATAAATGGGGCCCTAACAGGTACTACTACTCCGGGCCAGAGAAGACCTGGGAATGATGACAACTAAAGGGTAACTCCACATTCCCCACAGCTCCTGAACTCCCCAACTGGATCCTTGCCACTGGATGCAGTTTATTGTCATACCCAGTACAATATTAGGTTGAGTCATAAGTTTTGCAATATTTTAGCAACTTAGTTGCATTATTTGTCAAATTACAACAAAAGCAGCCTAATATTCAAGGCAGAACTTTGAACTCGAACTGATACCATCTCTTGTCCTTCGAGGTGAAGAACTTCTTCACTAAAGCGTCCATTTCTTCTTGGTTGACAAAGAGTCGCGAGTGCAAGAAGTGAACGTGGGATCAAATAACTGGCAGAAAGGCGACTTCCGACGATGCAATACGATAGTTTCTACTTTCAATGCTAGGCTGCTTCGTTGTAAATTGACCGATAAAACAAATAAGCTACCAAAATGTTGCATAACTTTTGATTTGACACAATATTTATTTCTTTATTGCCCACAGAGAGTTAAACGTAGAGGGGATAGAGAAAGGGATTAAATCAATTACATCGACCCAGTGCATAACTGGTACTTACTTAATCGACCCCGAAAGGATGAAAGGCAAAGTCGACCTCGGCGGAATTTGAACTCAGAACGTAGCGGCAGACGAAATACGACTACGTATTTCGCCCGGCGTGCTAACGGTTCTGCCAGCTCACCGCCTTTACTAGTAACACAATATTCTTTTCTACTCTAGGCACAAGGCCCGAAATTTTGGGGGAGAGGGCCAGTCGATTAGATCGACCCAGTACGCAACTGGTACATAATTTATCGATCCCGAAAGGATGAAAGGTAAAGTCGACCTCGGCTGAATTTGTACTCAGAACTTAACGGCAGACGAAATACGGCTACGCATTTCGCACGGCGTGCTAACGTTTCTGCCAGCTCACTGCCTTAGTAGTAATACAATATTATCACATCAGTGTGTGAGTGTAGGGACGCTTAACCTGGACAGTCTGTGCTGTGTGGTGAACGGCATGTCAAAGAAGCGACCCAGTTTCTTCTCTCCGTGTCGTAAAATGCATCTAAAAGAGGTTGAGGTGGGATATGTACTTCGATCTCGCAAAACCCTCACTAGCAACGACTACCCAAACAGACCCATAGGTTGGGGGGGGGGGGGGGGTTGCCGCCCGAGTAGTGCAAAAGTGTCATCAACCTGGAGTAGGGGATCACCGACTAACTGGTAGATGCAGCAACGCGCTGTTACAGCATATACCCCAATACTACTACTACTACTACTACTACTACAACTAATACTACTAATACTAATACTACTACTAATACTACTACTACTACTACCACTACCACTACTACTACTACTACTACTACTACTACTACTACTACTACTATCACATCAGATTATTATTAAATAATTTTGTTTTTTACCATTATATTCTACAGTCAGGTATCGTCGATTATACATATTCTTACCATCGTTGTTTCAAGCTCACCACGTCTCTCAGAGATTCTCATTTATACATTCCGCTACGTTTACATCTTCTACAACTAAGGGTCACTACTACAGAGTGGAAAGGTGCAAATGTTTGATGTGAATGTCTGGACTCAGTCCATTTGGCTTGGCTGACTGCACATATAGCCTGTAATAGTACTTTTTGGCACTAGAGGTAAACGCACACTCATACTAACGCGCACATACACACAGAAATATACACTTACAGATACATAGAAAGAGTGACAGAGATACTGTGGAGAGAAAGAGAGAGAGAGTGTGTGTGTGTGCAGTGGAGAGAGAGAGACATATATATATATATATATATATATATATATATATATATATATTCTTTTATTCTTTTATTTGTTTCAGTCATTTGAGTGTAGCCATGCTGGAGCACCGTCCTTAGTCGAACAAATCGACCCCAGGACTTATTGTGTATAAGCCAAGTACTTATTCTATCTGTCGCTTTTGCCGAACCGCTAAATTACCGGGACGTAAACACACCAACATCGATTGTCAAGTGATGGGGTGGGGGACAAACACACAAACATACACACACACACACACACTCACACATATAGGTATATATATACGACAGGCTTCTTTCAGTTTCCGTCTACCAAATCCACTCACAAGGCTTTGGTCGGCCCGAGGATATAGTAGAAGACACTTACCCAAGGTGCCACGCAGTGGGACCGAACCCAGAACCATGTGTTTGGTAAGCAAGCTACTTACCACACAGCCACTCCTACGCCTATATATATTATAAATTGTTGATTGAACACGACTGACATAAACCCTTTCCGTCTCCTCATATATAAAAGAGAAATATGCTCACACATAAAAACAGAGAGAAGGCGGGGAATGGAAAGAATGGGAGAACGTGAGAAACATTAAAAAGTCTGCTGTCAAATAAGTCAGCGTTGAATCAGCGACGCCAAATCTGCGCCGCCAAAACAGCTGAGGCAAAACGTCTCATACCTCCACTACTATTATTCAGCTACAAATTTGACTTGCCTCCTTTTCTTTCTTTTCTGAGCGTACCTCTTCACCCCAATTTCATTCTCTAACTTACTTCTCCTAAATTTTCCCATATTTATTTCTTGCTTTTTTTCTCCCTCTCTCTCCCTTTCTCTCCCTCTCTCTTTCCTTCTTTCTTTACTTCTTTCTTCCTTTCCTTCCTTCTGTCTTTCTTTCCTTCCTTCTCTCTTCCATTCCTTCCTTTTTTCTTTCTTTCGTTCATTCCTCCCTTCTTTCCTTCCTTCTTTCTTTCTTTCCTTCTTTCCTTCTTTCCTTCCTTCTTTTCTTCCTTCTTTCCTTCTTTCTTTCCTTCCTTCCCTCCGTTCTTTCTTTCACTCCTTTTCACTTCTTTTTTTCTTCGTCTTCTACTTTTTCTCTCTCTTTTTTTTTTGTCCTGCTTCTTCTCCCCCATATTTTCCCTTCATCCCTTCTGTCTGTTTCACCTTTCTGTTATATTATCTCTTCTCCATGAAACAACATCGCTGCTCGTCCCGAACTCACCCACGCAATTCGTTATTTCCATTAGGCAAACACCTGTCCAATCAAGCTCATGATACGCACACACACACACACACACACACACACACACACACACACATGATAACCTACGTGAAGTTATTAGTCATACAGTAGTAATCGTGCATTTAACCGTACACAGATGTATGTATGTGTGTGCGTGTGTATATATATATACATACGTACATATATATATAGAGAGAGAAAGATATATATATATATATATATATACATACTTACGTACATACATACATACATACATACAATACTCTGTTGGTGTTGTTGAAGTTACAATGAAGGAACCTTGGATCTAGGTTCTATTGGCAAGAAATCTTGAAATGAAACTGACTAGTGAGATACGTACGTACGTACGTACATACATACATACGTCTGTATATATACTTAGATATACATCTATATATATACTTTGACACATACATACAAACATACACACATATATACATACATACATATATACATACATGCATACATACATACATGCATACATATATACATACAAGCATACATAATACATGCATACATACATACATGCATGCATACATACATGCATGCATACATAATACATGCATACATACATACATACATACATACATGCATGCATACATACATGCATACACACATACATACATACATACATATATACATACATGCATGCATACATGCATATATACATACATACATGCATACATATATACATGCATACATACATGCATACACACATACATACATATATACATGCATACATATATATATATACATGCATACATACATGCATATATACATACATACATGCATACATGCATACATACATAAAGCTGAAGATCAGTGAGAAAGAGAACACATATGCTAGACTAATACATAAATATATATAAATATATGCATATATACATACATATATGTACATACCTACATGTCTATATACATGCATATATGGGTACAGGATATCAAAAAGACGTGGACAGAATGAAAAACGAGAACATAAAAGCAAAAAACATAGAAAACGAACTTTTTTTAGAACAACGAAAGAAACAAACAGAGAAACGAGGGAGGCTACATATAGAATATTCCCCTTCATCAGTTGTCCCATGTTTTATCTACTCCATGTATATATATATATATACGACGGGCTTCTTTCCTTTTCGTCTACCAAATCCACTCACAAGGCTTTGGTCGGCCCGAGGCTATAGAAGAAGACACTTGCCCAAGGTGCCACGCAGTGGGATTGAACCCGGAACCATGTGGTTGGGAAGCAAGCTCCCTACTACACAGCCACTTCTGCGCCAGTGCATACACATTTACGAATATGCAGCTGGCACTGCGCGCCGTCGCTGTTCAGAAGTTTTTCCGCTGTTTTTGTTCTTTCGGGTAGAATTTCGGTAAAATGAATGCAGAGGATGAAGAGCTCTAAGTACTGCAGATCATGGCATTAGCTACTCACAATCAACTGACTGTTCCCACCACCCTCGTTCATTTACTCTCGTTTGTTAAACAAAAACTTTTATGTATATATATATATATATATATATATATACACACATGAGTGTGTGTGTGTGTGTAGTTTATTGTTCCGTTAAGGTAACATCAACAAAAAGGTACTCCACCCAGTGAGAGATAAATATCATTTAACGTACAGGGTATAAAGATATGTGTTACTTCTACTTTCTTACCTCTCCTAAGCAAGAAACTTATATTAGTAGGTCGTATTTTTATACTGTGTCCATTAAATGGTGTGTGTGTATGTGCGTGTGCGAAGCATGTTCATACCTCAAAGATACGAGGGGAGTGGTGTTGAAAAGTTCCTAGCTTTAATTGTGTCGCGAAAGGCCTGGTTCAAAGTCCAACCTTCGGAGTTCTTTTACAGGGCGTAGAAAAACTGAAGGACCGCTGCAATAAGTGTGTGAATCTGAGGGGAGAATATGTTGAATAAAATCACATTTAACTGATCTTCCTGTATCTTCTTTTACCGAAAACCAGGAAGTATGCGGAATAGTTCTTGGTTTTAGGTAAAAGAAAATGTCGTGGCACTCCGTCGGTTACGACGACGAGGGTTGTAGTTGATTCGATCAATGGAACAGCCTACTTGTGAAATTAACGCGCAAGGGGCTGAACGCCCTACAGACACGTGTACCCTTAACGTAGTTCTCGAGGAGGTTCAGCGTGATGCAGCGTGTGACAAGGCTGGCCCTTTGAAATATAGGTACAACAGAAGCAGGAAGAAAGAGTGAGAGAAAGTTGTGGTGAAAGAATGCAACAAAGTTCACCCCCACACCCCTGCCGGAGCTTCGTGGAGCTTTAAGTACCTTCACTCGAACACCCACAACGCCCGGTTTGGGAATCGAAACAGCGATCGTATGACCGCAAGTCCGCTGCCCTAACCACCGAGCCGTTGCGCCTCCACAAAAGAAAATACCAAAGGACATATATATAGAGAGAACGTTAGCTTTCTTAGCAAAAGACAGGGAGTGGTTTAAGTAAACAGATTCATACTAGGGTCCTGTATTTAACGGATGAGTTTTATAAATGAAAAAAATATATAGGCGGTGCTCAAGCATGGTTACAGTCAAAAGACTGAAACAAGTGAAAGAATGAAAGAATAAGAGAATAAATAGAAAGATAACTGACCTTTAAGCCTGTTACATTTCTTGGCATTTTACAAAGTGTTTGTTCACTGAAACTTAGGAGCAATTGTTTTTTCTGTACATATTCACGTAACCAGCGTAGTTTGCAATCACAATCAAGGGGGTTGTCCGATAGAACAACCGAAGCGCCAGGAACCAGCACACGGAGGATACTTTTTTCTAAAGTCACCAATTCGTTTGCAGCCAATGACAAATACACTATGAAAATATCACGCCGTTTCGTTTCCTTCAAGGATGTTAACATGTTTCGATTCAGATCAACGTAGTGGAGTCTGCGCATTGGAGCTAAGATATCAAAGTTGAATGTTGAAAGCTTGTTATTAGCAAATTCAAATCGAAATAAATTCGGTGTGTCTTCGAATGTTTTTTCACCAATACTGCTTATTTGGTTAAAGGTAAAGACGGCTTTTTGAAGATTGCCCAATCCAGAGAAAATTCCTTCTTCCAAAGAACGTAATCTGTTCTTCGCTAGATTTAGATGAGTGAGTGATTTCTGTATATGAAACTGCCCAACGGTCAGTCTTTCTAACTCGTTGTTGTTTAAAAGCAATGTACTCAAATACGGCATTTGTTGGAACGTGTCATTATGAAGAGCCCGTATTCTGGAATAGAAATGAAAAAGATAATAATATAGCTTAGGCTTATGTCACAATGCATAACATTATAGATACTTTATTTTAAAAAGGGATCACCTAAAGAAAAAAAAAAACCCTTATATCTTATATGCAGGCGTAGGTGTGAAGATTGATCCCCAACCACATGGTTCCTGGGTCAGTCTTACAGTATATGTATTCTGCTATAGACTCGGGCCGACCAAACCCTTGTGAGTAGATTTGGTAGATGGAAACTGAAAGAAACCCGTTGTGTGTATCTCGTATATATATATATATATGTGTGTGTGTGTGTGTGTATGTATTTATATTCTATCCTTTTTTCTTTTTTTTCTGTTACTTATTTCAGTCATTTGACTGCGGTCATACTGGATCACCATCTTTAGTCGAACAAATTGACTCCAAGACTTATTCTTTGTAAGCCTAATAATTATTCTATCGGTCTCTTTTGCCAAAATGGTAAATTACGGGGACGTAATACACCAATATTGGTTGTCAAGCAATGGTGGGAGGACAGACACAGACACACAAGCATATATATATATACGACAGGCTTCTTTCAGTTTCCGTCTACCAAATCCATTCACGAGGCTTTCGTTGACTCGAGGTTATAGTAGAAGACATTTGGTCAAGGAGTCACACAGTGGGACTAAGCCCGGAACCATGTGGTTGGGAAGTAAGCTTCTCACCTCACAGCCACGCCTGCGCCTATATATATATATATATATATATATATATATATATATATGGGCCTCTGGGAGTGTGTGAGTGTGTCTGTCTGTCTGTGCGTGCGCGCGTTTGTCCTCTACTGCCACTTGACAACCAGTGTTGGTACGTTTATGCCCCAGTAAGGTAGCGGTTTGGCAAAAGGTACCGATAGAATAAGTACGAGGCCTTAAAAGATAAGTACTGGGGTCCATTCGTTAGACTAAAATTCTTTACGGTAGTGCTCCAGCATGACCGCAGTCTAATGACTGAAACAAGTGAAAGATAAACTGTAAAAGCTCTTTCGATACGTAGTAACCAACAAGAGAGTGGATTTGGTAGACCCATTCGAGAGAGGAATGGAATGTATGTCTTAGCCTTATGCTTTTTTGTTCTAATTCGGTGTTTTCTGCTCTCAGTACCTATCCAAAGGAGATGCGCTTTAGAAAATCACTATTTGTAAATCTCACAACGAGAGATATTCAGCAACAGCACTTTGGAGTAAAGATTGTTTGCCGACATAACATGGCAGTCCTGGTTTAGGACAAATATTGCAGTAATTTAGCTCCAGGAGACATCGTCTCCAGCTGGCTATACGACCCGATCTGTGTCTTTATATTTTCGAACAAGGGACTCTAGCACCCCTACGATGTCTCATGGGGTTAAATTACAGCAACATTCGTCCTAAATCAGGACTGCCATGTTATGTTGGCAAATAATCAAGATGGGCTTTGTTCTACATTCTTTTGGGGTCTGGAGCTAAAGTAAATACTAGTCTAGTATATGAGACGTTTTGGCGCAGCTGTTATGGCGTCGCCGATTTAACGCTGAATAATTTAACATCAGATGTTTTAATGCTTCTCTCGTTCTCTCCCTCCTCCCTCCTCCCTCCTCTTTCTCGCTTTCTCTCTCTTCGTCTATCTCCTCCCTTTCCTTTTTTATGTTGGTGAACTTATTTCTTTACGAGAATGAAGAGAGGGCGTGTCCACGCCAATCATGTTCAGTCAATAAACAGCAATGTCTTCATCTCTTTCCCTCTTCCTTATTCTTTCTATCTGTATTTGTATATTTCTGCGCACATGTGTGCATGTTTGCGTGTAACTCAGAGGAATTTATTCGTCTCTT
The DNA here is from genome assembly GCF_006345805.1 of Octopus sinensis. NCBI lineage: Eukaryota > Metazoa > Mollusca > Cephalopoda > Octopoda > Octopodidae > Octopus > Octopus sinensis. Next base: position 64,738,546 of record NC_043003.1, on the reverse strand, counting down.
TGCATCCTGATCTCAAATCCGGCTGAGCCGAACGCTGCTTTTCATCTCTCCTTGTTTGATAAAATAACGTACCAGTAAAATGCTGGGGAGGACATAATCATCTAAATTTCCTGCCCCCCACCCCTCCACTTAAAGTTGCTGGCCCTGTGCTTCAGTTGGAAACGGTTCTTACATCGCAACTGTGTATTGAGAGAATCAACGGAACGTTGAACAAAATGTCTAACGGTTTCTATCTGCGGCTCTTTACATTCTGTTTTCAAATGTCGCTCCGGTCGAATTTGTCTTTCATCTTTCCGGGGTGGATAAAATAAAGTATCAGTCAAGTATTTAATTCGACTTTATACCTTCCCCCTCTGAATTTTTATAGCGTGGATTTCTTTAGGGAGTCAATAAAAGAAAATACTATTGGTGTAATGGTGTCATTTTAAACGACTTCGCTTCTTCCTTATAATGTGTGGCCTTCCACAAATCACTGTCTGATATTAATAGAAATTCTTACATTGATGCAAGGACAACACATTTTGTAAAGAAAAGGAATTAGACCAGGGGTTCTCAACCATTTTTTGCCTATGGGTCCCTTTGAATACTATTCTATTTTGGTGGAACCCCTCCATATCCACTCAGGGATTAAAAACTAGTTTTATAGATATTTCTTTCAAAATGCCTAGTTTGTTTCTCACACATTAACTTGTGTCGGTTGAACTATGTAAAATGTTAAAGAAAGAAACCAGGCCGTTTCTTGCAATAAATCTAAAGCAAATTTCTTTCGTGGGCTCTTTGTGTGTCCCCAATTAACTGTTTTGTAGTGTGGAACCCCAAAAATCTTACAAGGACCATCAGGGACAATATGGACCCTGGTTGAGTACCATTGATGTAGACCAGTGGTTCCCAAAATTTTTCAGGTTGCCGCCCCCTTGACACCCAGACCACATTCCTAGTGCCCCCTCACCCTCACCTCCACCACAAATATAGACCACTCTCTGCAGAAAATTCAAAACAATTCTATTTCACAAATACAACTTAAACCTAATTAAATTATTAATATATTTACGTTTACATCTGTCACCCCATTATGGCCACCCCATTATCATCCACTTTTCATCAACGCCCCCTGGATCTGTGCACCAAGGGGGAAGTACTGCCCACTTTAGGAACCACTGATTTAGACGATTGAATCTGCCCGGACACGACCTCGAGAGGATTTATACTCAGAGAGCAAAATGACAAAATGCTATGAGAAATTCATTAATGTTGAGAGCGAAGTGAGACAGTAATATTTTGTATCTATTTCAGTCATTGGATGGCAGCTATGCTGGAGCACCGCATTGATCGGTTTCGTTGAACAAATTGACCCCAGACATTTTCCTTTTTTTCTTCTAAATCTGGCACTTATTCTATTGAATTCCTTTGCCGAGCCACTAAGCCACGGAGACTAAAACCAACGCGTTTGTCAAGTGGAGAGAAAAGGACAAACACAAACAAAAAGACACACACACAAACACACACACATATACACACACACATACGACGAGTTTTCACATAGTTTCAGCCAACCATTGGTCACCCTTGAATATTGTAAAAGACTCTTGCCCTCGCAGTAGAATCAGGTAAACATTTTACAGGAACCATTAAGTATCTCAAAATTCTCTGAATGCAGAAGACCGTTTCCACAGACATGAGTATTAGACAAAGCACTGTCTCACACGGTTCACACACACCTATGTACACACACACATATACTCACTGTTTCACGCACATGTACACACACGCATACACGCACACACTCATACACACAGCTACTTTTTTCTAAGCTCGAAGGCTTAGAAGGACGGTTGCTCGGTTTCTGTGGCATATAAGTGATCAAAGTCATAACATTACTGGTGGTTATGATGCCAGTCTGTTGCAGGGTTCAATGTCAGCCATTTTCGAATCAAAGAGGACAAATCGATTGCCTCGACCCCAGTACTTGGTTAGTACTATATTCTGTCAACCCCAAAGCGATGAAAGATAAAGTTGACCTCGACAGGATTTGAACTCAGAACGTAAAGAGCTGGAAGAAATGCCGCTAATCATTTTGTTCTACACGCTAACAACGTTACCAGCTTACTGCCATGTACAGTCATGCTACCATTTATTGTGGCTTCAATAACACGATATATTTTTAAAATAACATTGCTAACATCTTCTCCAAATCGACATTGGTGTTAATTGGTCAAACATTCTACCGTCTTTACCAAAATTGTTATTGTGGCTTAGTGGTTAGGGTGTTCGACTCATGATTGCAAGGTTGCGGTTTCGATTCCTGGACTGGGTGATGCGTTGTGTTTTTGAGCAAAACACTACATTTCAGATTGCTCCAGTCCTCTCAGCTATCAAAAATGAGTAATCCGACAATGGTCGGCCATCCAGTCCGGTGGGGAAAGGGAATATATGCACCACAGAATCCAGGAAAGGAAGTTATAAGGTGAGATGGTGACTCAGGAAAATCTCCCGAACAGCGGCCTCGCGAGACACGTTTTTGCATTCACCGATTGAAAGGATGAATAGTACATCATACTATTCACCCCGACTGGTTGGGGTTGGATATTCAACCACGTCGAAATACGATGGTGATATTGATTTTTATATTGCTTGACCGACAACCTTTTCCAATTCACCATTCTTCCAATAATTATCCGTTACTGAATAATGTCCGTTCACTATCTTTGTTTCTTCTCTAACAATGGTTTCTACTTCATCTATAAGTTATCACCCTGTACACCACCTTCACCTAACTCAACAAATTACATTCGATTGACTACGAAGTGTTAAAAAACATTGTTTATACCGGAAGAAAGACTGATTCGAATGTAAATTAGAATTGCAATCTTCCGGCTGCTAAATATTTCCTTTTTTTGACTTTGGTTTCAACAACGTAAAAGGAATTTAGAGCAAGGACAAATAAGAATGAATATATTTGAAACCTAAGAAAATCTGTAGATGTTCCGACACTTTTAGCTCATTTGCGGAATAGAAAACTCACGAAGTTTCGAAATATTATTTCTTACTGAGTTATTTTAGGATTATGTTGTATGATTCACTTATTGTAAAGATAATTGTTTGATTAAGTAAACAATAGAAATTATATATTTAAAAAAATTGATTCAGTTTTGAACTTAATAATATAATTGTTTTCTCTTGAAAAAAAAGTGGCGAGCTGACGGAATCGTTAGCACTGTAGACAAAATGCTTAACGGCATTTTCCTGATTTTTACGTTCCGAGTTCAAACTTCCTCCAGGTCCACTTTGTTTTTTATCCTTTCGGGGTCCATTAGTCCTCTTCCACAAAATTTCAGACCTTGTACCTATAGTAGAAAGAGTTATTATCTGTCAAGTCATGCACACTGCTAGACTAAGCAACAGTTTTGAAAAGAATAGACATGAAAATGTGGAAATGGTCGTTTGGGAGCCAATAAAGTTTTGGGACGTTGACAGGAAAAGCTTGCGAAGCACTACTCTAAATAGTCACTAACCTGTTGTGTCCGATGTTGAGAAATTTCAAATGTGGTGACTCATGGAAGACTTGAGGTAAAATCTCTCCGATTTGGTTAAACTGGAGATTCAACCATGTCAGTTGAGAAAGCTGGTTCAACTTTCCTACGCTGAAGGCCCTGGCATCAAGATGTCTTATAGAATTATTGGCTAAATTCAGTTCCCTCATGTGAGTTAAGCCTAAAAAACTATCGTTGTAAATCGCAGGCAACTTGTTAAAGCTGAGATTAATCCTCAGCAGAGAGATGGTCGAAGAAAACAGACCTTTTGAGATATTTTCGAGCCAGTTTAAAGAGAGATTGAGTTCTTCAAGCGTGGATACTCTATAAAACGGCATTGAGTCTAAATTCGATATGAAATTGTCTGCTAGATTCAGGTTCTTCAGTTTATACTGGCGATCAAAACAGCGGAATGGTAATTTGGTAATCTTATTACTGTAAAGATCAATCGTTTCCAAGTGCTCTAAGTTATCAAAGAAAGTTTTGTTCAAATTCGATAAGAAATTATGAGACAAGTAGAGCTCACGTAAGGCATTCGGTCTCGAAATCATATCATTTGGTAGAACCCAAAAACGATTACCCTTCAATGAAAGGACCTCTAGATTCTGCAAGTTTCGGAACCATTCAGGCCGCAATAATTTTAAACGATTGTTATCCAAACGAATGACCTTCAATTTACTGTTTTGGTAAAACACGTTCCTTGGCATATCATTTAGATTATTCCGCGACAGATCAACCACTTCCAAAAACCGCAAAGAATTAAATAAACCGCTATATATTCTACTTATTCGATTAGTGTCCAGATAGATTTCGACTATTTTTCGTGTCCATTGAAAGAATCTCCCATTGATATAAGCAATTTTGTTATTAGAAAGACGAATTTCTTGTAAATTTGGAAGACCTTGTAATGCTGCACTGGATAAATATTGGATATTGTTCTTTCGTAAGTTGAGATTGATTAATTCGGTAATGTTTTGAAACAAATGTGGACTGAGGAACCGGATTCTATTTCCTACCAGAGCTAGATCTTGCAGTCGGGGAGCTCTCCGAAAACTTGATGCGTCAATTTGTGTTAGATATCCAGCGCTAACGTCTTTTGGTTTAGATGGTAGCTGAAGACTAGAATAGCTTTGCTCACGTGCCAGCTCCGAATCAAATACTGGGTGTCGAATTTCACCGTAGACAGACAGACGAATGACATCTTTAAAAAGAGAGAAAGAAAAAGCTCATTTAAGAATAATGATTTCAAATGGTTTCAAATTTTGGCACAGGGCCAGAAATCTTTTAGGGAAGGGTTTAAGTCGATTGTATCGACCCCAGTGTTTAACTGGTACTTATTCTATCGACCTCGAAAGGATGAAAGGCTAAGTCGACCTCGGCAAAATTTGAACAACTTATTTGAACAACAAGTATGAATACATTGGACAATGATAGGAGATATCGCCGCCACTAGGGGAAAAAAATAAAGACATTTCAATGGTGGGAGAGCAGGAAGTGATTTAGCCCTCTGTTGGTCCGGTCGAATATTAAGACACCGTTAGTGGGATTTACCCCTGGTATTTTACAATTATTTATCAAGAGTTTCTGTACAATTTGTTCTTCAAGACATTTTAATCATACAGTATGAAAATTTTATGTATTGGATGATTGAAAAAAAATGGAAAATCTACTGAGGCAGGCAAACAAAACGAGCAGACATTTTATTTGGTAAATCATTTGGTGTTTAGTATCTAGTCGTTGTTACTGCTTCCGTTCTCGTCCTCGACCCCTTCACCATAGCGGTGAACAAAAACTATGAATGATCCAAGCATATGGGTTTCAAACACTTCTGACAGCTATTCGTTGTCTTTCGATCCTTTGATCTGGGGCACAATGTGCATCTTTTGATGAGATTTTTCACGACAGCGTTTTGGAGCTAATTCCTCCAACAAAGTCACCATAATGATGTGTTAGGGGAGGGAAGGGAGAATGGGGAGAGAGGGAGGAGAGGGAAAGAGAGAGACACAGAGAGAGATGGGAAAGAGAGAGAGAAATGGTAGGGGGAGAGTGAGAGAGGGGAAGATAGAAAGGATAGAGGGGAGAGAGGAGAGAGTGGAACAGAGAAAGAGAAAGAGAGAGAAAGGGTAGGGGAGAATAGGAGAGAGAGAGGAAAGAGAAGGGGAAATAGAGAAGAGAGAGAGAGAAAGGGCGGGAGAGAGAGAAGGGGGAGAGAGAAAGAAAGAGAGAAAGAGAGAGAGAGAAAGAGAGAGAGAAAGGGTAGGAGGAGAGAGTTCGACCTTAATCATTAGGCAATTAGGGTAAAAAAGATCATTAACATAAAAAAATGTTTCTCCTAAACACAGTTGTTATATTAATTAATATTCATTAGCTTGCCACATTACAAGACGACTGGTCTTGCTATTCTGTTTTCTAGCAGAGTAAGTGTCTAGGTATTCTCTTTTACTCCGAAGCAAAAATGTGAATGTGTACGCGGGAAGTAAAAACTACTTTTAAAGAAGAACAAGGTAAGTGTCAAATATGGCGATGGACATCCGTTGTATGTCGTCATAGTATCACGTGGCTTCCTGTTTCAGTAACGATAATATCTCACTTCAAGCAATATTTCAATTGCTCGTAGTTAACTGGTAGGGGTTAGAGGGTGGGTGAGCTTCTATCAAGCGCG
>NC_043003.1:64722354-64727354 GCF_006345805.1 Octopus sinensis | reverse complement strand
GACCTCAGCGAGATTTTAACTCAGAACTAAAGAGCCGGAATTTCAAATCTGTACTGTTATGAATACTCCTCATGGACTGTAACGGAAAGCATAGAAGACTCACGAAGCATACGTCTACTGGTTATGAAAGAAAGATACAATACTACATACTACCTAAGGCGGCGAGCTGGCAGAATCGTTACCGTGCTAAGCGAAATGCTTAGCGGTATTTCGCCTGCGTTACATTCTGAGTTCAAATTACGCCGAGGTCAACTTTACTTTTCATCCTTTCGGGGTCGATAAATTAAATACCAGTTACGCAGTGGGGTCGATGTAATCGACGTAATCCCATTTTCTGTCCTTATTCGCCCTCTCTATGTTTAGCCCCTTGTGGGCAATAAAGAAATAAGAAACGTTAGCACGCCGGGCGAAATGCTTAGCGGTATTTCGTCTGCAGCTACGTTCTGAGTTCAAATTCCATCGAGGTCGACTTTGCCTTTCATCCTTTCGGGGTCGATTAAATAAGTATCAGTTAAGCACTGTGGTCAATATAATCGACTTAAACCGTTTGTCTGTCCTTGTTTGTCCCCTCTGTGTTTAGCCCCTTGTGGGTAGTAAAGAAATAGGTATTTCATCTGCCGCTACGTTCTGAGTTTAAATTCCGCCGAGGTCGACATTGCCTTTCATCCTTTCGGGGTCGATAAATTAAGTACCAGTTACGCACTGGGGTTGAGCTAATCGACTGGCCGCCCCCTCCCCCAAAATTTCGGGTCTTGTGCCTAGAATAGAAAAAATAACTGCATACTAACTCATTTTGCAGTATTTGAACTGTATTTCAATGCAAGGTTATTACAAAAGAAAAGAAATTCGAAGATCTGGGATGAGATATGTAGCAATACATACATACATATATACATACATACATACATACATACATACATACATACCTATGTGTAGTAGTAGTAGTAGTAGTAGTAGTAGTAGTAGTAGTAGTAGTAGTAGTAGTACAAGTAGAACAGTAAAAAGAAAGTGCTTGGCACTATTATATATTTGAAAAAAATGAGTAGAGACGGCTTTTCTTGGGGATAATCTTTAACATTATTATTAAAATAAAAATTACCGCCGCATAAGCTTTTTTTTACTCCATTTTCAACTATATATATCGCTAGCCACTACACATTCTTTCTGTGAAAGAGCGTAGGCTCGAAACATTAAAGAATATTTCATTTCCCGAGCGCTAAAATAATACATCTGTTAGTTGTCTACACCACCAGCCTTCGTCTTTTGTCTTTTTGTGAATATATATGTGTGTGTGTGTGTGTGTGTGTGTATAGGCGCGGGAGTGGCTGTGGGGTAAGTAGCTTGCTTACCAACCACATGGTTCTGGGTTCATTCCCACTGCGTGGCCCCTTGGGCAAGTGTCTTCTACTATAGCCTTGTGTAAAAAAAGTGCATTTTTTATGGGGTGACCCAATATATATGTATATACAATTTTTTTTTAGTATATACAGAACATAAATATTCATGTATATATATGTATGCATGTATGTATGTATGTATGTATGTATGTATGTACAACAAAATATATAACCACACATGTAATCTTATCTGGAATCTTCGGTCTCTCATCTCAGAACATCTTATACGGTGTCAAAAACCAATCCGATTCAAGACATTCATATCGTAGTCATCACAAACTACAATCAGTGACCACAAAATATCATCAGGTTATAATTCACAGCTGAATGATCAAAACCATAATTTATTTTAGATATATGATCTCAATATCTATTCGTGAGAGACAAGAACAATTGTATATATCCGGCAATGAGCATCGGTATTTTATTCTGGTTAGTACAAGCGAAAAGTAAAAGAGAAAGGATACAGGGAACGAAATAAGGACGCTTTCAAAAAATGAGTAATACTTGATGGGTTAATCTTGAATCAGATATATTTGCCTCTTTAAATTTGTACCGCAGCATTCATGCATGTCATTTGAAACAATATCTTTCTCAATCCACCTGTTAAAATCCTTCAAAGACACACACACATACACACACACATATACATATATATATACATATATTTATACATATATATATACATATATGTATATATATATATATACATATACATATATGTATATATATATATATACATATATATATATATATATATATATATATGCATATAATATATACACATATATGCATATATATATACACATATATATGCATATATATACGTATATATACATGCATATATATACATATATAAAGATATATATATATATACATATACATATATATATATATACATATATATATATATATATATATATATATATATATATATATATATATATATATATATATATATATATATATATATATATATGTATATGTACTTAATAATGCCAAAGGGTAATCAGAAATATTTGAAATTTCCATTACCAGTGGCTTAGCGTGTAAAAATTTAGTCAATAGACTATATATTATTCACATAAATACAGTGTACATTTAAATACATAAGAGGTATCCATCATAGGATTCCTTGCGCGCTAGAGAGAACAGTTAAATTCCAAACCACTATTAGGGATTAAATTTCGAAGGGAATGAAAAATAAAAACATTTACCATCTAACTCCTGGACCAATGGTTTTAGACTTTTTTTAACAAAAATAGTCTGAATACCTCTTATGTGTTTAAATGTACAGTGTATTTATATGTATATATTTATACACACACACACACACACACACACACACACAACACACACACACACACACACATATATATATATATATATATATATATATATATATATATATATATATATATATATGCCTCTGGTTCTGCTGCCTGTCACTTCTGCTTTCATCACCCTCCTTACCATCCACTTCTCATAGAAATAATATTACTTAAATACTTTTTATGTCACATACAGTCCTGCCGGGAGGAGTTTCTCCTGCAACTCTGCATTTCTTTACTTCAATAAATTTCTATACTGACTGACGATGCATCTTGGTAATTTTATCAAAAAATTCAACGAATATTTCCTTTTTGCATTTAGTTTTCAAGATTCTTGATGTGAATTTGTGCGTTGAAACATATTCTGTTGCATCTCGGGATAGTCGTAATACCAATAATAACAAACATACACACTGTTTCTAACCAACTGATTAATAAAAATGAAAGAAGTGAAAGCATAACCAGTGCGTGTGTTTATTATTGGTATAATGCTGCCGCTACGTTCTGAGTTTAAATTCCGTCGCAGTCGATTTTTACCTTTCATCCTTTCGGGGTCGATAAATTAAGTACCAGGGAAACACTGGGGTCGATGTAATCGACTGGTCGCCTCCCCCAAATTTCAGGCCTTGTGCCTATAGTAGAAAGGAGTATTGGTATAACGACACTCCCAAGCTACAACAGAATTCAAAGAATGATTTACCGTATTATGAATTTTATTGGCGTACTTTGGCAATGTTTACATAAGATTTCTTGATCGACCAAAAACAATAAATTAATAACTAATAAATAAAATGATATTTTAAGAATTGTTTCATACTATTTATATTTGGCACTTTTCTTCACTTGATACATCCATGTATGGTTATCTTTCTATAGAGAATCTTGTCTTGTTCTGAGAAACATTACGGCAATGACACTTAAGATCTTTATGAAGAAAACCATGCTGCTTCATAAAGTTAATTACCGGAAGAAGTTCTTCGGCAAATATGACATTAATAGTGTTTTCATAAAGTGGGCTTTCCAGTTATGATGGCTGCCACAATAACTCGTTGTTTTAAGCTGATTGACTTATTCATGTACAAACTTACTTTATATTCGCTCAAAGAAAACAGAACGTATACAACCAGATGAAGAGTTTGAAGGAACCGACACTCAATGGAGAAATTAATCTTAGTAATTAACTTATTAAAATGATTTCAACAATATTGTTTTACAACATGTTGCTGTTTATGAGCTTGGATTAATTTGAGTATATTCACTTTTAGTAATTACAGAATTCCCTTTGAGATCAGCGAATGATTTGCTAGGCTGGCCATGAATAGAAACTGTAGGACTCTATAAATAAAAAAATGAGTGAGTTATTTTTTCGTATTAACCGATATACGATCTCTTTTAACTTTTATCTCTCTTAGTTGCCTCAGTCATTAGACTGCGGCCATGCTGGGGCACCGCCTTTAAAAATTTTAGTCGAATAAATCGACTCCAGTACTCTTTTGTTTTTTCTTTTAAGCCTAGTACTTATTCTGTCGGTCGCTTTTGCCGAGCCGCTAAGATACAGCTACGTAAACATACAACAACCGGTTGTCAAGAGGTGGTGACGGAATACACAGACATAAAGACACTCACACATGGATACATATATGATGTATATATATATATATATGAGTGTGTGTGTATGTATTATCGGTGTGTGTGTGTATGTATTATCGATGTGTGTGTGTGTGTCTTTATGTCTGTGTATGTCCGTCATGATCCGTCATGTTGGACCACTGAACCCGACACGTCTTTATTCATTCTCTCTCTGTTTATTTTATCGTATTCCTTTCTGTTGAAGAACGTAGGCTCGAAACGCAAAACACTCTTCCATTTTTCCCCCGAGTGTCATACAGTTGCTTGTTGTTCCAACACCTATCTTCGTCTTTGTTTTCCTATAAACTTGAACTATGTAAATATATATATGTACGACAGGCTTCTTTCAGTTTCTGTCTGTCAAATCCACTCACAAGGCTTTAGTCGACCCGAGGCTATTGTAGGAGATACTTGCCCAAGGTACCGAAACCATGTGGTTGGGAAGCAAGCTTCTAACCACATAGCCAAGCCTGCGACTGTTTACTGTCAAAAGATTAATTTTCCTTTACTCTAATGTCCTCCTCTTCAAATTCCTGATTTAGGTGTATTTTATCCAAGGGGAGTCAGCTCATGAATACTGTTTAAAACTTATTATATAGACAAAGATTAATTGAGAAACTTGAAGGGCCCAGGATCATTTTGA
>NC_043003.1:64709854-64717354 GCF_006345805.1 Octopus sinensis | reverse complement strand
TGGTAGATCACGATAGCCATTAAAAAATAGGTAATATTATGCTCTGCAGTCTCCTGACAAGTTATTCTAAAGCAAAAGTATCTTCAGTTCTAACAACTGGTTATTATTATTGCTTTACATAAACGAAATTTCAATAAACACACAGACACATGCATATATATATATATATATATATATATATATATATATATATATATATATTTATATACTGACAGATAGACTTACAGATAGATAGATGGATGGACTGACAGACAGACTGATAGGTAGATAGATAAATAGATATATAGACAAACAGATAGATAGATAAACAGACAGACAGATAGATAGATATACAGACAGGCAGAAGACAGAAGACAGACAGACAGACAAGCAGGCTGGCAGGCAGACAGACAGACTGACAGACAGACTGACAGACAGACAGACAGACAAGCAGACAGGCAGACAGACAGACAGACAGATATATAGATAGATATAGATAGATAGATAGATAGATAGATAGATAGATAGATAGATAGATAGATAGATAGATAGATAGATAGATAGATAGATAGATAAACTAGACTACTCACACATATACACACATATATTCTTTGCACTCTTTGTGCAGTCATTTCGAATGAAAAGCTTCGTTGAAGAATTTGAAATAGATTCCTTCGTTACATTTGTCACTGAATTCCAGAAGCAATTAATTCTTCAGTGTATCTCTACAATACTGTAATCCTACTTTTTCTGGCTCACTCACTCGCATCAGCCATCATTTCCGTCCAATGCATTTAAAGATCGTCCACATTAACAGCTTCCACGTGCTAAGATGATGTAAAACATTAATAGCGTTCTTCTTTTCTTTCATCTTTTTTCTTTTGCTTATTTTCTTTGCTCTTTCCTTCTTTTAAGTCTTTACTACTCACCTGATTTCTTCCTTGAAAACCCCTTTATGTTCTTTCTTCCGGTATTATTATCATCAACAAGGCAGCGAAGTGGCAGAATCGTTAGCACGCCGGGCGAAATGCCTAGCGGTATTTTGTCTGCCGTTACGTTCTGAGTTCAAATTCCGCTGAGGTCAACTTTGCCTTTCAACCTTTCGGGGTTGATAAATTAAGTACCAGTTCCGCACTGGGGTCGATATAATCGACTTAATCTGTCTGTCTGTCCTTGTTTGTCTCCTCTGTGTTTAGCCCCTTGTGGGTAGTAAAGAAATAGGTATTTCGTCTTCTACTACGTTCTGAGTTCAAATTCCGCCGAGGTCGACTTTGCCTTTCATCCTTTCGGAGTCGATAAAATAAGTACCAGTTACGCACTGAGTCGATATAATCGACTGAATCCGTTTGTCTGTCCTTGTTTGTCCTCTCTGTGTTTAGCCCCTTGTGGTTAGTAAAGAAATAGGTATTTCGCCCGTCGCTACGTTGTGAGTTCAAATTCCGCTGAGGCCAACTTTCCCTTTCATCCTTTTGGAATCGGTAAATTAAGTACCAGTTGCGTACTGGGGTCAATCTAATCAACTGGACCACTCTCCAAAAACTTCGGACCTTGTGCCTTGAGTAGAAAAAATTGTTTTCGTGGAAGGCGGTGAGCTGGCGGAACCAAGTACACTGAACGAAATGCGTAGCGATATTTCGCCCGTCGCTACGTTCTGGGTTCAAATTGCGCTGAGGTCAACTTTGCCTTTCATCGTTTTGGTTTCGATAAATTAATTACTAATTGCGTACTGGAGTCGATCTAATCGACTGGCCCCCACTCCAGCAAAATTTCAGGCCTTGTACCTATTGGTAAAAGGATTATTTTCATGGAAGCTTTCTTTTACATCAGAAGTTCTCAACCATTTTTTATTTATGGATACTTTCGACTACTATTTTATTCTGGTGGACCTCCATAGTCATTCGATGTTCTTCTTTGAAAATCCCTATTTAACTTGTGTGGGTTTGACTATGTAAGATGTTGGGAAAAAAGAAACCTAGCTGTTTCTTGTAATTCATACCAATACACAGACGTAAAGCAAAATTTTTTCAGGAACCCTTAAAATTTTTAATGTGGATCCCAAGTTTACTATTTTGTTGCGTAGCCCCTCGAAACCTTATATGGACCCTCAGGATCCATATGGAGCCCGGTTGAGAACCACTACTCTATATGGTCGTTCAAACCGCTAAAAATAGCAGTAGGACACCTCGTACCATACAGGAAGTATAGTCGAAGACACTTGCTCAAGGTGCCACGCAGTAGGACTGAACCCGGAACCATGGGGTTTGAAAGCAAACTTCTTACCTCACAGCAACGCCTGCGTTTGCTCTCTAGAAATAATAGTCAAATACCCCATTCGTCACGTATCAATATATTTTTTAAAAGGCAGGACAAGGTCAGTCTAATCTAAGATATATTACAAGTAATCATTGAAAACCTTTGATATTATATCTGTTCAACTAAAACTGACCAGGGTCAAGAAAACAAAAACTAAAATATTTTACCGCATGATGTATGGTATTTGATATACCTGTATCCCTTTATGTTCACATGCATGCTGCTGACTTCTCAGTGTTATTTCTCTCAGATTGTTTTTGTTTGAAAGATAATAATGATTTGTTTCAGTTAAATCACTCATACGCATCTAATTCTACAAATTTTTACTTCCGATCTGTTTGCCGATTCACCTCTTCCCCCAGCTTCGCTCCCGCTACGCCCCGTGCGTCCCACTTCCTTCCTATCTTCCTTTCTTCTTTCATTTCTTTCGTTTCGAGTTTGTCTTGTTTCCGTTTAAATAGCCAGAAATAAACACAAAGACCACTTATAGAAGATAAAAGTTCCCATGAACAAACTTACAAACGAATAATGTCTAACAACAACAACAACAACAGCAGCAGCAATAATAATAATAATAAATAAATGAACACCATTTAAAGTTTATAACTTTGGACAGAATGAAAAAATAAAGCGATATTGTTAAATTTATTGCGCAACACACACACGCACACATCACACACACGCACACACCACACACACACACACACCACACGCATTTGTATATACATAAATACATAGATAGATAGATAGATAGATAGATAGATAGATAGATAGATAGATAGATAGATAGATTGATAGCTAGTTAGATAGATAGATAGATAGATAGATTGATAAATAGATAGATAGATAGATAGATAGATAGATAGATAGATAGATAGATAGATAGATAGATATGATATATAAGATATACATAAGTATATATATATGTGTATATCTATATATGTATATATATAGATATATATATATATATATTATATATATATATATATATATATATATATATATATGCATGGATTTGCATATAGTAAACATTCAGATGATATGCCGTACAAAATAAATAAAATTGTCAGATAACCAGATGCATATTCAATTAAGCTTGTCAGAATAACAAAATTCGGTGAAACTGCGAAGAATTCGCGTTTCGAAACGAAAGCAGATTATACAACGAAAGCTGGTCTGCTCCTGTACATTTGATGAAAGCAAGATAACCTGCATTGAGCGAAGAACTCGGCAACTGATGGCAAATATACCAGGGTGGTCTTTATGAAGCTTATAGAAAGACATGGCTTTGTGATGTAGCTCACACGGAACATGTGCGCATTTTTGGTTTTCAATTATAAGATATCTCTCTAACAATATCAGAGACCTGGGTGTAATTGTTGATGACGATCTCAGTTGGAGTGCACACATCAACAAGAAGGTCGATATAGCTCGTAGGATGAGTTCCTGGATCTTAAGAACTTTCCGGTCCAGAGAACAAGGTGTCATCATACCACTTTTTTCCTCCTTTGTACGGCCACACCTTGAATACTGCTGCCCACTGTGGTCTCCTCACACAAGACAAAACATCTCCAGAATTGAGTCACCCCAGAGGGCTCTCACTAAACAAATTGAAGGCATGGCTGCTCTCGATTATTGGGATCGCCTTAAAGCCTTGAAACTTTACTCCCTCCAGCGTCGCCGTGAGCGGTACATCATTTGTACGATGTGGAAAATATACCGCCAACTTTGCCCAAACGACCTAAACATTAGCTTCAAGGTTCATCCAAGACTTGGACCACGGGCTATACGTCCCCTGCCAAATTCAAGATCACAACATACTTGTACACTGCAACATAATTTCTTTTCCTCAACAGGCCCTGCCCTATTTAACATTGTCCCGAGGGAGATCAAAGAGGAAAAGGATCCCATCAACTTTAAACAGAGTCTGGATAGATTCCTTCAAAGAATACCAGATAAGCCACCCATAATTGGATACAACTCACCCAACAAGAACTCACTACTTGAACAAAACTAGATACAACTCACCCAACAAGAACTCACTACTTGAACAAAACTTGACTTAAACAGGATTCGAATAATCCTATCAGGTGGTGCTATTAAGTTAGACATGGCCTGGACCAATCTCTGGTCGAAACATATCTAAGTCTAAGTTTATCTCTTATATGTCAATCAAACTTAAGGCGGGGCGAGCTGGGCAAATTGTTAGCCCGCTAGGTAAAATGCTTAGCGGCATTTCGCCCGTCTTTACGTTCTGGGTTCAAATGTCACCGAGGTTGAATCTGCCTGTCATCCTTGGGAGGGGGCGATAAAATAAGAACCAGTTGAGGAATAGGGCCCATGTACTTGACTTAACTCTCCCCCAAATATCCTGGCCTTGTGCTAAAACTTGAAACTGTTAAATATGTTAATCAAGCTACAGTTATAAATTCGACATTTTGTCATTTCAAGTAAAATTTATTGCATTGTATATATATATATATATATATTTATATATATGGAGAGAGAGAGAGAGAGAGAGAGAGAACGGAGGCAGTAAGAATTTTGGATAATCCTTTATTAGCGGTTTTGTTCGTTAAGAACTCGTCAAGATACACATATATACGCATATGTATATGTATGTATATGTATGTATATATATACATACATACGTACATATAAACACACATATGTGTGTGTATATATATACACACATATGTATATATGTATATATATATATGTAAATGTGTGTGCGTATGTGTATGTGTGTGTGTGTATGAACTGACAAGTAAAAAAGAAGAAAATGCTTTGAGAACTTTATCAAAATATCTTACCGGTTTCAATCGCTTTAAAAGCTGATTTTGTCATACTGACATGAGCGGGGGAAATAAAATTGAAGTAATTTAAATTAAACTGGCCAAGTACTCCCTCTCTCTCTCTCTCTCTTTCCCACATTCCCTCTCTCTCTCTCTCTCTCTTTCACACATACATATATATAACGTCATATAAAATTATATCACACGATACTATATGCATGTATGTTTGTAGGTAGGAAGATAAGTAGGTAGGTAGATCTGTAGGTAGGTAGGTAGGTAGGTAGGTAGGTAGGTATATGTTGGTAGGTATATATTGGTAGGTAAGTATTAAGCTGGACTGGAAGGGCGCTATGAATGAAATTTTAATATATCTATCCAGGACCCTGTTAGCTTTGTTAAAGCAAGCGAAGTCCGGTTTACTATCTTTCTCGCACGAAATGAATTCACATATCAGGAAATTCAAATAATCCGATTGAAACATCACCTTTATAGCAGCATTAGCAATATCCTAGTATGTCCACATAACGCTACGTTTATTCTCTGGTAAATACTAGCATTAAGAAGATAAAAAGAGGAAGCCATATACATGCACAACAATTCCAACCAACCTATTGTCATGATTAGGAATAATTAAGATATCATGGGTAGAAGGATTTCTACGATATCCTCAAAAAGTCATATGCATATATGGGCATATATACATATATGTGTATAAATATACAGATATATATATATATATATATATATATATATCTATATATATATATATATATATATATATATAATTTCAACAATTGAGGGTAAAATTAATTAATTATTAATCAATTTCACCAAGTATTCAGTATGCAAAGGGACCATTTAAGGCGAATGTAATAATTTGAATTCGCCTTAAATGGTCCCTTTGCATACTGAATACTTGGTGAAATTGATTAATAATTAATTAATTTTACCCTCAATTGTTGAAATTATAATTCATCTCTCTCTATTTAATGCTTCGGATTTTACCGAAAAAGCATAGTGTTTACTGATTTTAACCCACGCTGGTGGAAAGGGGAGAGCAGAAATTCTTCGCTTGCATATTTTGAGTTTGCTGGCACTGATCTTCAGAAGCGATAAGAAGCCGAAAGGGTATGCTCCCACTTTCAGTGTTTTCAAATCCAAACCAAGGAGTTCTGAGCTGACGAAAGAAATGTCGAGTTGACTAATCTAGAAACGTACGTTCTCAAATAACCTTTGCATTTGATTTTTTAATGTCTTTACCCCCATACTTTCGTGAGTTGAATTGAGCAAACACTATATGAGAGAGATTTTCTTTAAGTATTAAAATAGTTTTAAAAAAGTTTTTTTAGCTACTATTTCTAATGAGTTCAGTATGTGGCAAAGTAATTTATTTTACTAAGCCCTTTTATTAATATATATATATATATATATATAATATATATATATATATATATATATATATATATATATATATATATATATATATATGCTAATATATATATTTATAATATATATATGCATATATATATAATACACATGCATGCAAATATGCATTTCTATTCATCTATCCATCCATCTATATGTATATACATACATAGAAATACACACAAACACATACAGACATACATGCATATAGATACACATATGCAATATTCGTATCCTATTTTTGCACAAGGCCAGCTATTTTGAGGGAGGGAGAAGTCTATTACATTGACCCCAGTGCTCAACTGGTACTTGTTTTATGGGCCTTGAAAAGATGAAAGTCCAAGTCGACTTCAGGTAATTTGTACTGAGAAAGTAAAGACGGACGAAATACCGATAAGCACTTTGACCGACGCCGTAACGTTTCTGCCACCTTGCCGTTTTATATATTCGTAATGCGAAATATGTATATATTTACATATATATATATATATATATATATATATATATATATATAAAATCTAAGAGTTATAGGTAACACTTATAAGCTAAGGGTTTCAGCCCTACCAACCCCCATCCGCCCCCCACCATATAATAAAGATTTTCATTATCCAAAGTGCACTTTATTATTTTTTTATGATGGTAGTGAGTATCTGAAAGAATTTTTCAGTTGTTTCGAGCAGGTTTGGTGACTAAATGATGCTGATGACAGATGATAATGAAGACGATGAAGACGAGAAAAAGTGATGATGATGATGATGATGATGATGATGATGATGATGATGTTGATGGTGGAGGTTGTAATGGCAGTGGTGGCGGTGGTGGATGCGGCTACGGGAACGATGAAGATGGTATTGATGGTGATGATGATGATGATGACGATGATGATAATGATGATGATGATGATGACGACGATGATGGTATTGGCGCTGGGGATTGTAGCGCTGGAGGTCGTCGTCGTGGTAGCGGTGGTCGTGGCGGTGGCGAGAAC
>NC_043003.1:64689854-64707354 GCF_006345805.1 Octopus sinensis | reverse complement strand
TGGCAGAAACGTTAGCACGCTCGGCGAAATGCTTATTGGTATTTCGTCAGTCGTTACATAGTGAGTTTAAAATCCGCCGAGGTCAACTTTGCCTTTCATCCTTTCGGGGTCGATAAATTAAGTACCAGTTACACACTGGGATCGATGTAATCGACTTAATACCTATGTCTGTCCTTGTTTGTACCCTCTATGTTTAGCCCCTTGGGGTTAATAAAGAAATAGGTATTTCATGTGGCGCTACGTTCTGAGTTCAAATTCTCCCGGTGTTGATTTTGTCTTTTATCCTTTCGGGGTCGATTAAATAAATACCAGTTGCACACAGGAGTCGATGTAATAGACTTAATCTCTTTATCTGTCCTTGTTTGTCCCCTCTATATTTAGCCCCCTGTGTGCAATAGATAGATAGAAGAAATGAATATTATATCCGTTTGACTACCCGCAGAAAAGATTTGTTTTCAGTGGTGAGGTTCAGCCACATTTATATGAATGCTGATAGCAGAAAGTTGATGCAAATGTTTGCTACAAACTCAGGGAACACCATACCTCAAGATATTTCTATTAGAGTTCTCTGTAAATTGCCTTCGCCACTGTCTAGAATCGAACGTACCCTGGTTGGTTGAATGCGCACATGGGTACCAAGTTTTCGCACATGTGTGTGTGTGCGCGCGCGTAATGCATATGCATATTTAGTTTCATAACAGTCATTATATGTTACCGAACGGTTTCATGCTAAAGAACCCTTGGAAAGGTAAAATAGTAATCAATGAATACCACAGAATGGAAAATTATAGTTTGGGCTCTTTCTTATGACCCAAGTTTAAAGGCCTGAGAGATATTGTGAAACTAATTGTTTTTCCCACGAAACACATTGGAAAAAGAAAGAAACAGTGACAAAACAAAAACAAGGTGGTTCTAGAGCCCTTCGAATGTGTCCCTTTATTCCAGTGACCTGTATGTCAGCATTTAAGTGGCAATTGTCCACAGGCCAAGTAATTGCGCATCTGTATGAATAAGGTACTTGAAGGAGATATATTGTACACACCAATATATGAACGGTTCCATTATGCTTAGAGTTTAGAGATTTGTTTTTACGATTTAGCCACGGCTGAAAAGGCAGTACCTTTGACTTTTCGCAAAGCCTCTGAGAGTGGTGGGGGGAAGTTATCTTCAGGCAGAAGACCTAGCTCTAATGATTCAACTGTATGAACTAAAGACATTCAGGACCTAGATGGAGGCGTTAAACCATGAAACGGATCAAGTTAATCTCCCAAGACTTCTTCACAATTCCAGTCCACCAAATTTTACTTACAACCCCAAACTATATAACTGCGATTACGATACGAACACATCAAACTCATAGTCATGTTCAGTTTCACAAAACATAAATATCTAGGAATAAGATATCTAAAAACATCGGTAATAGATGTTATTAACGATTACATTATAATTGTACAATGTATCCTTTTTTTAAGCAGTGGCTTCGCGTAGAAGCTTCCTCGCTGGCTCATGCAATAGGCGAAAGACATATCAAGAAATCTCTGGCGTTAGAGAATATACTGTCCTGATTATGAATATCAGCAATATGGCTGAGGGGAAAATACTCCAGAGGAACGTTCTACAGATTAAATACACATACGGTCAAGCGTCACACGTGAAATGTAGCGAGCGCAAAAACTCACATTACTTAAGCAACGGTATATAAGCCATCGGCAACCTTTCTCCACTGTTATCAGCTCTTCCTTTCTCAGGCCTTGTTGGATTTGATTTGTCGTTGATGCTTCCGTAATAATAATCGAAGACTTTCTACACTGTGCTCGACTCTCATCTATCTTTTCAGTTTCCCTTCAGTTGGATTCCCACTTTTTCATGTTTCTAGACCCTGTTGATTTTGAATTGTCACCGATATTTCTCTAACTGCCTTTTTTTTTAAGGAAAGCCTTCGGCCCTACGTAGGGCCATTTTTACCACTGGAAAGAGGCGATCTATATTAGTCAGACCACTATCCTCTGACCTGTTCAACATAGAAGGCCTCTATCAGGAGCTTATGGTCAGTTAGCATAGATCTCAGGATCATCGAGGAATACAACTTACCACAGTGCAACAAAGTGGAGCTTGTGCTAGTCACTATACTACATGTGTCTTCCCCCAAATAAAAGGAAACACGAACGTAAGGTATTTCCTCGGCAAATTGTCAAGGTAGTAAGAGCATATCTGCGGTATGTATCTTGATTGCTGCTCTCTGAGTTCAAAATCTGCCAAGGTCAACTTTATTTTTCGTACTTTCGGGGTCGAAAAACCAGTACTAATCATCCAAGTCGCTCGACTGGCGAAACTGTCAAGACGTCAGATACCTTGCAATATTTCTTGTGTTCTGAGTTCAAATTTTGCTATGACCCACTTGGGTGACAAACATAACCTGACACCGGGTTTAAAGTCTACACTTGGTGGCTTGGATGCCTTTAGTGGAATCTGTTCTTTTGCAATCATTCGGCTTCTTGTTTCAGGGATCATTCTTCCTTCCCTCTCACCAGTCTCGAAAGCTCTTTAACGGGGAACGGGACACCGCAAACCCCTCTGACTAAAACCAATTTTAAAAATCTACAATTATAGGCGCACGCATGAATGTGTGATTAAATGGCTTACTTTTCGAGTTCAGTACCTTCTACCATAGTCCCGGGCCTACCAATGGCTTGTAAGTGAAATTTGGTCGACAGAAACTATGTGTACGTGTGTGTGTGTGTGTGTGTGTGTGTGTGTGTGTGTGTGTGTGTGTGTGTGTATGTACGCGTGTGAGTGTTTGAGCGTGCGTGTGTGTTTGTATCATTGTGTCAGCGTTTATCAGATCCCTCACTGCTTGACAACCAGAGCTGGTTTGTTTCGTCCCTGTAACATCCTTCTCCGAACGTAGCGGTTCGGCAAAGGAGACCTGTAGAATGAGTACCAGTCTTTAAAGAAAAATTAAAAGCGCTGGGCTCGATTTGTTCAACGAGAACCCTTTAAAGATGGTGCCGCATAATGGTTGCATCCCAATGACTCAAACAAGCAAAAGATAAAGGAAAAAAAGACAGAAGATAACTTTAAAAGTTTGAAAATCAGAATAAATATTTAAGGAATTTCCTTTGAGGGAACAATAAATCTGAAGATCCCCATTAAAGGTCTTTTGAATTTACATACTCTTTACTCTTTTACTCTTTTACTTGTTTCAGTCATTTGACTGCGGCCATGCTGGAGCACTGCCTTTAGTCGAGCAAATCGACCCCAGGACTTA
This sequence comes from Octopus sinensis, assembly GCF_006345805.1. NCBI lineage: Eukaryota > Metazoa > Mollusca > Cephalopoda > Octopoda > Octopodidae > Octopus > Octopus sinensis. The sequence goes on along the minus strand of NC_043003.1, from coordinate 64,704,086 downwards.
TTCTTTGTAAACCCAGTACTTATTCTATCGGGTGCTTTTGCCGAACCGCTAAGTGACGGCGACGTAAACACACCAGCATCGGTTGTCGAGCAATGCTAGGGTGACAAACACAGACACACAAACACATACAAATACATATATACATATATACGACGAGCTTCTTTCAGTTTCCGTCTACCATATCCACTCACAAGGCTTTGGTCGACCCGAGGCTATAGTAGAAGACACTTGCCCAAGATGCCATGCAGTGGGACTGAACCCGGAACCATGTGGTTGGTAAGCAAGCTACTTACGACACAGCCACTCCTGCGCCTATGAGATCAAATAGCACAATATCAGTATTTGGCCAATCCGGAATGTCTTGTCCTATTATATTTTTAGTGTCTCGTTTAAATTATTTTCGAACTTCTAACGCACCTCTGTCTATTTTCGTCTGTTTCACATTTTCTGCATTTTCTATTTATAAACGCAAAGCATAATAATTTAAAACATGACATTTATGATACTAGATATGACATTTATTTCATGAAAGTCTTATTTTTTTTTTGCTTTGTCTGCTTATATTGTGTAACACACCCAACTAACTCACAGTGTGTCATTCGTTCTGGACCTGTAAATACATAAGGTCACACACTCAATCTTCAAAGAGAATAATAAAAGAAATGGTAGACGTTGATAATACGGGTGAGGAATTCAAGGCCACATTCATTGTTAATGAATAAAGTTTAAGGTAACATGCTCGTTGATTAATATCTGAAAACAATCTGCAATTGTTTAAAGGTGTAAAATCACATTAAATATTTAAAGAATGTCGTTTATGAGTAAACAATAAATGTTAAAACTATTTTTCAAGGTTTTTTGTGAGTGGGGCCGAATTGAAGGAAAATAAAATTACGGCAACTTTGCTACAAACCAATAAATATTTAAAAGCTGAAGTAAGCAGTAACACCCTCAACGTTGCAAAGGTGATAATTTTAAACCATGAACACTACCAAGAAGAAGCGTTGGTGTGGCTGTGTTGGTAAGAAGTTTGTTTCCCAGCCGCATGGTTCCGGGTTCTGTCCCACAGTGTGGCATCTTGGGCAAATGTCTTGGGCCGACCAAAGCCTTGTGAGTGGATTTAGAAGACAGAAACTGAAAGTAGCCCGTCGTATATGTGCTTATATACGGGGCGGGGTGTATGTGTTTACTTGTGTGTGTGTGTCTTCGGAACTTCATTACTTCTGAATGCATTGCTGCGGCATTACGTATTTGATCACTCAAAGCCAGACTAAATGTTGTTGATGCCAAAGATTAAGAAGCCCAAAACTTTCCAAACTTACATTGTCGCGAAACCCTTACAAGATTTTCCAAAATCTGCACGATTGTACCTAAACTTTATGGACAACCACTGCAAACTTGGTCCTAATTTGATATTAAATGAAATTAAAATTGTTTTAGAGACAGAATATATTCATAAAACACATTCTTTTATTTGTTTCAGTCATTTGACTGAAGCACCGCTTTTAGTCGAGCAAATCGATCCCAGGACTTATTCTTTGTAAGCCAAATACTTATTCTATCAGTCTCTTTTGACGAACTGCTAAGTTACGGGGACGTAAACACACCAACCTCGGTTGTCAAGCGATGGTTGGAGGGACAAACAGACTCATACTCACACACACATATATATGTATATACGACGAGCTTCTTTCAGTTTCCGTCCACCAAATCCACTCACAAGGCTTTGGTCAGCCCGAGGCTATAGTAGAAGACACTTGCACAAGGTACCTTGCAGTGGGACTGAACCCGGAACTATGTGGTTGGTAAGCAAACTACTTACCACACAGCCCCACTCCTGCGCCTTACTATTATAAAAATAATGAATACAATGTTATTTTTTTAATAAAATATTCTGTTATTATTAAATATGATTTAATTATATTGCATGCACTCCTTATCTTGTGGAGCCAATGAAGTTTTTATGCGGAACCCTATTTAGGAAATATTGAAGACTGCTTGGAAATGTGGGTGAAAATTTCTCTACTGAGCTTAGAAGCTGAAGGAAAACTAAATGTCGTCCAATGGTAACTACAGGGTGATTCAAAAGTCTCCATACATAGGAAAATATTATTTTTATTATAAAAAAACAGTTTATAAAATCTCCCAGATCCCCTGATCTGACCCTTTTTGATTTCTATCTTTGGGGGCATTTGAAAGGCATAGTGTATTGCGGAAAGATAAAAGAAAGAAATAATTTGAAGGAACGCATCACCAACTCCTTTGCACACATATTATCAGATGTGTTATTACAAGTTCACAATGAGTAGGGTAAACGTATTGCAATGTGTATTCAAAACTTCTTATAAACTGTTGTGTCTGGGGAGAGTCATTTTCTTTTTGTGCCTTATAATATAACACACTCACCGGTAAAATTTTCCAATTTTTTCTTATTTTTATTTTCCTAACATTTTCGTCGCGTCTTAAAACGATAAATTGTTCCTATGTATGGCGACTTTTGAATCACCCTGTAGATATGTGGACCCATGTCGTTTCGATGAATGAAAGTTCAGCAAGATACAACATGGAACTAAGTGTCCTCAGTTCAATAATGAAGCAAGTGTGATAGTGTTGGTGTCGGTGCTGGCGTCTTGGGTCGCTGAACAGACTGCACGATATTATTATAGCGGGCATGCTTTTATGCAAAGCTAGTTCTATTCTCTCGTCATTCAAACTTGTCTGGGGTTACAAATGCTATGAACCCTGCATTGATCAATATGCAGGATTTGTTTGGAGTTACCTTCTCTTAGATGAGTAGAGTTGAAAAGCTTCATCTGGCTTGGATCCTTTGAGGTGTCTCTAAGTGACCTTCTTATGAAGTCAATTCCGTGATATAGTAATTAACCCATACTATTTGCTTAACACTATTTCTGCGTTATTACAATAGGACATGGCAGTGAGGAGGAAAATAATCTGACCTTTGACAAACATGATGACAATTCTGAACGTTTCAGTCTTATTAGAACTCCTCAGCGAATCACATTCATTGATCAAATGAACGGATTATACGCATATATAAATTATATACATATAGTGGTATAACAAAACAACATAAATCCCAGTGAGAAATAACTCCAGAATATAAAAAAAAATCCCCTTATTTCTTATCGAGTTAAATATATCGTGGCACTCTGTAGGTTACGACGACGAGGGTTCCAGTTGAAATTTACCTGCCAGTGGCTGAGCACCCCACAGACAAATGTACCCTTAACGTAGTTCTCGGGGAGATTCAGTGTGACAAGACTGGCCCCTTTGAAATAAATGTACAACAGAAACAGGAAAAAAGAGCGAAAAAAATTCTAGTGAAAGAGGACAGTAGGGTTCGCCACCACCCCCTACCGGAGACTCGTGGAAATTTAGCTATTTTCGCTCAGTAAACACTCACAACGCCCGATCTGGGATTCGATACAGCGATCCTACGTGCGCGAGTTCGCTGCCCTAACCACTGGGCTATTGCGCCTCCAAAGGAGCACTCCGTCGTGAAATTAACGTGCAAGTGGCTGAGCACTCCACAGACACGTGTACCCTAACGTAGTTCTCAAGGAGATTCAGCGTGAGGCAGAATGCAACAAGGCTGGCCCTTTGAAATAAATATACAACAGAAACAGGAAAAAAGAGCGAAAAAAATTGTAGTGAAAGAGGACAGTAGGGTTCGCCACCACCCCCTACCGGAGACTCGTGGAAATTTAGCTATTTTCGCTCAGTAAACACTCACAACGCCCGATCTGGGATTCGATACAGCGATCCTACGTGCGCGAGTTCGCTGCCCTAACCACTGGGCTATTGCGCCTCCAAAGGAGCACTCCGTCGTGAAATTAACGTGCAAGTGGCTGAGCACTCCACAGACACGTGTACCCTTAACGTAGTTCTCAAGGAGATTCAGCGTGAGGCAGAATGCAACAAGGCTGGCCCTTTTGAAACACAGGTACAACCCATTTTTTGTTAGCTGAGTGGACTGGAGCAACGTGAAGCAAAGTGTCTTGCTCAAGGACACAACGCGTCGCCGAGAATTGAACTCATGACCTTACGATCGTGAGTCGAATTCCCGAACCACTAAGCCACGCGCCTTCACAGTTAAATATATAAGCTTACACAAAAGTTTAAAATTATTCTATAGCAATGTACAAATTGAAGTTACTAAGCAACGTACGAACAAGAATGGATAATAGATAAAGAAATAAATTTCGCTTGCAAATGATGTTTCAGCGGTAACCCGATATTATCTGCTTATCGTTGCATCGGCGTAAATTTTATGTAAACTACACATAGTTTACATCTTTGTGTCAGTTGGTGGAAAGCTTTCAAAGAAAGCCAGAAGTTATAACAAGCTTAGTAATATGGTATATTTTCTTTACGTCCGAACACATTATGCCAGCCTCTTGTCTAATGGATTGCAAGGTTTGTTCATCTGAAAATCATCAACCTCTAAAGTGGTTATCGCAAAAATCCATAAAACTTACTCAGAAAGCGTCCCATTTAAAAAACCAAATTTTAACACAAATTTTATCTCGTTTAATTACGTTTTCTTTATCTGAAAAGGAAACGGGGGTTCTCACCTTATCACCTTATTCGCAGTGCATTTGTTTATTATTCTTTCTGAGCTGTTATTGTTATTTTTTCTTTTTTTTACTGGGATGTAGGGGTATGTGTTTCGATGAGACTCCTTATTTGCTGTATATCGCAAATTATGAACAATAGTGCTGTTGTTTGCAGGCTTCAAATAAACCAATCAACGGCTCGTTGCATTTATGACGGCAAGAGTAACAAAAGAGAACTTATAACTTGTTGAACTTCGGAAAACCCCGTAATTCGCCGATGTTTACATCCTTCACTGTCGTATACACACACACACGCATGCACGCACACACAGATATATATATTTATATATATATATATATATATATATATATATATGGCCTACTCGCTTAGCCAGCGGGGTGGCGTCGTTTGAGGGCTAGAACAATGCGAAGCGTATTGTGATCAGCGATGTGTAGCAACATCTGATAGTCTTGTCGGTCAAAAAAAAAATATATATATATGTATGTATATGTACATATATATAAAGTTAATCCAAACATGAAAACACAAAGAGAAAACACAAGAACGAGAGAACGTGGAACAAGTATAGTGTTACTGGACGCTCAGGAAAGGAAAGAAAGAAGGAGGATTTAACGTTTCGAGCGGAGCTCTTCGTCAGAAACATAGGAAAATGAAATATCCAAGGAAGAGAAGACTGAGTAAAAAAAATCGCCAACGATACACACGCGGTCACTATATATATATATATTAAGGCAGTGACTGGGAGAACCGTTAGCGCGCAGGGCAAGATACTTAGCGGCATTTCGTCCGTTTTTACATTCCGAGTTCAAAATCCGCCGAGGTTGACCTTGCCTTTCATCAGACGGGGTCAATAAAATAAGTACTAGTTGAACACAGAGGTCGATGTAATTGATTTATCCCCTTCCCCCAAATTGCTGGAATTGTACCAAAATTTGAAAGCAATATATATATATATATATAATATATATATATATATATATATATATATATATATAATATATATATATATATATATATATATATATATATATATATATATATTATATATATATATATATATTATATATAAGTATATGAAAGAATGGAGTTGAACGACTTGTTAACAAATATCCTTATTCTCGACATATGTTTCGAAGGCTGCATATTCCTAATCCGAAGGAGTAAGGAGTACATTATGCAGATTTCTCATCAGGAAAATCAAGGAACTTATGTCGACACATCAAAATGCACAAAAAACTTTTAGCTGACCGCTCTCAAGGAGCCCATGGCGATAATATTATCGCCATGGGATCCTTGAGAGCGGTCAGCTAAAAGTTTTTTGTGCATTTTGATGTCGACATAAGTTCCTTGATTTTCCTGATGAGAAATCTGCATAATGTACTCCTTACTCCTTCGGAATTAGGAATATACAGCCTTCGAAACATATGTCGAGAATAAAGGATATTTGTTAACAAGTCGTTCAACTCCATTCTTTCATATACTTATAATTTTAAAATAAACTTACAAATTTCCGCACGAAGACACGTAGTCTATGCCCTAGGGATGTAGCTTCAACCGTGTTCTTTCTGATGTGAATTTGCTACCCAGGTATCGGTTATCTTTCGAATTATCCTTAATAAGATAATTCATTCAACTACTCAAATATATAACTCTGTGAGAGTTTCAGTTCGAATCGCCCGTTTCTCGAATGGGCTGGAGAATTTCTATTTTGGATATATTTGGGGTACTTAATTGTGCTCATGACTTAGTGTTTGCTTCTTCCATGGGTATAAGTAAGTATTTCATTTATGTCTTTGCCGCATTTATCACTGACGAAGGGAAGGTTCTTATGAACTAACTCTGAAATCGGGTCCGATATGGTAATAACGGAATTTTTTAGAAATTTCTGTCGGCTTTCTTCGAGTAACGTGCTTATTGTGATAATTTATATGGGTATCGACAATGTCTAGTTTCGGCATATTTGGCATTAGAATTTTTCTTTTGCCCTTGTTTATAAGTTGTTTATAAATTTAACCGTTAAACGTATTTTTTAATATGCTGGCCATTGATAAAATTTATTTTTCGAAATTGTTTATTCGATATATATTATATCTAATATATATAGATATATATATATATATATATATATATATATATATATATATATATATATATATGAATACGTGTGTGTGTGTGCACACATATAATTCGTGGACTAGCGGTATGATTCACCTCCGATTCAATTTAGTACGTGAAGTTGATGAAGCAGAAGAATCGTGAAACATCGATGTCCATCACTTCAGAATGAAATCTGGGGTCACTTGTCTTGCCTGTCGATGACTCTCAGGTGTTCTAACACTTGGCGCTTTCAGAGAGTGATCTCCACCACGCCAACGCCAGCTTACATGCCTTATATATATATATATATATATATATATATATATAATATATATATATATACATATATATATATATATATACATACATACATACATACATACATACATACACATACATACATACATATACATGTGTATGTTTGTAATATATGTATATATATGTGTGTATGTGTGTGTGTCATTTATTTATATATATATATATATATATATATATATATAGCGGGCTTCCAAACAGTTTCCATCTACAATAGAGGTCATTTGTCCCAGGTACCTCGTAGTGGGACTGAACCTGACACCACATGATTGCAAATATACTAGCGCATGCATTTGAACACTAATGTAATCGACTTATTTCTCTCCCGAAATAGTTGGCCTTGTGCCGAAATTTGAAACCATTAGTATCATTATCATCATTATTATTATTATTATTATTATTATTATTATTATTACTACTACTACTACTACTACTACTACTACTACCACCACCACCACCACCACCACCCACTACTACTACTACTATTACTACTACTACTACTACTACTATTCGAAAAGAAAAAGGCGTCCATAAACCATTAAATAACTTGCTGAGGATCATTAATTTCTTTTTATTTCCAGGAAATTATTTGTGTTTACAAAATAAACAGAAGAAAACGCTTCTTCGTGTTACATATTTAGCAGCACCAGATAAGTTACTTGGGCCTATAAATACAAATAATTCTATCTGCAGAGTTACGTGCTTACTGGATTAATCATCAAAGAAACAGGACTTATCAAGTCTTTGTATTTTAAGAATTTTACTTTCTATTTATATTTCGTATTTGTATTTGGTTTGCAAGATTCTTGATGTGAATTCGTGTGTTAAAACATTTTGTTGTATCTCGGGAAAAGGGCCATATGCCAATAATAAACACACGCACTGGTTTTATATCACTCCTTTACTTTCATTTGTGAATTAGTTAGATATTTAGCCAGTTGACTGAAGAAGACCTGGAGTGGAGAGGGTATGTCATTGATGAGGTCGCGAATGGTGATGAAAGAACTTTAATAAAATTAACTAGTTGGTTATTGGCCGAACAATTAACCCCAAAATCGATTAGTCAATTGGTTAAATAGCTCTTTTATTCTTTAATTTGCTTCAGTTATTTGACTGCGGCCATACTGGAACACCGCCTTTACTCGAACAAATCGACCCCAGAACTTATTCTTTGTAAGCCTAGTACTAATTCTATTGGTTTCTTTTTGTCGAACCACTAAATTACGGGGACGTAAACCTACCGACATCGGTTGTCAAGCGATAGCGAGGGAGCAGACATACAAACATCATACACATACATACATACATACATACATACATACATACATACATACATACATACATACATACATACATACGACGGGCTTCTTTCAATTTCCCTCTACCAAATCCACTCCCAAGGCTTACGAATTGATAAATAAAAAATTAAGGAACTGAACCTGAACCAATGTATTTATTGTGTATTTCTAACTTCCTTTTTAAATATTTTTTTCATGAACAGCAGCAACACACAGGAGACAGTGAGATAAAGCTATGTAGATTTTAGAATCTCAGCGACGGATGATGACTGCATCAGCAGCGTTGGACACTGCGTAATTTTGATACAGGAAATCTAGCTAAAAGATCGTATCAAGCGTAGAAGTGGCTGTGTCGTAAGTAGCTTTCTTACCAGTCACATGGTTCCGGGTTCAGTCCCACTGCGTGGCACCTTGGACAAGTGTCTTCTACTAAAGCCGCGGGCCGGCCAAAGCCTTGTGAGTGGATTTGGTAGACGGAAACTGAAAGAAGCCTGTTATATATATGTATATATATATATATATATGTGCGTGTGTGTGTGTGTGTGTGAGTGTGTGTGTACGTTTGTGAGTCTGTGTTTGTCCCCCCAACATCGCTTGACAACCGATGCTGGTGTGTTTACGTCCCCGTAACTTAGCGGTTCGATAAAAGAGACCGATAGAATAAGTACTAGGCTTACAAAGAATAAGTCCTGGGGTCTATTTGCTCGACTAAAGGCGGTGCTCCTGCATGGCCACAGTCAAATGACTGAAACAAGTAAAAGAGTATATGTCCAGTCCTTATCGTGCTGTGTTGACTTCTATGCCCCAACGACCATGAGAGGTACACCAGGAGAGAACAAGCTCCTGCGAGGGCCTCTCATGCTGGTCAGGAGAAAAGACAGAGGGTAAATTAATGAAGACCACTTCTTACTAGAAGTAAAATTGGTTTGCGTTTGGCCAAATCCTTACAGTAAAAAGCAATGTTGTAGAAATATCGATGAGAATTCGGAATCGAAAATTAGGAGAGAAAGGCCTTCACACATGGGAAGCATGTGACACTGTGCAGCAAAATACGAAAGAAAACCAATATATTGCACTACACGCCAGGCCCTGTCCGGGAACCAACAAAAGGGGCGGAAGAACGGACGCCCTAAGAATTACTGGAGACAGGATACTGATGTAAAGTTGAAAAAGCAGTCGATATCAGTGGAGAGAAGTCATCGATGGCCTGCGCCCCATAAGGAGAGAAAGGCTTAAATAGATTAAGAGAGCATTTTGTAATACAGTGTAAGATCCTGGGACATCAGTAAGTAATACAGAATCGTTGCTATAGCGGTACTAATGCACTCCGTAACTGTTTAAATGCACTGCAATTGAAACAAGAAAATGGGATGGTCGCGGCTGGAGTATCATTAATCAAAGGTCTATTTAATCAAGGTTAACTTGAGCAAAACAATAATCGAGATTATGACGTTGTTTCTATGCGGTCGCTTGACGTGCTTGAAATCACAACTAAATCCCCCCTCTATCACATACATTCTGATGTCGAGAACTAAAAGGACATTGAATAATGAAGACCGCAGAAGAGTCCCATAATGAATCACGTGCGAAGTTCACATTTACTGTGACGTCACTACGTCTTTCTTAGAGTGCAAACCTCAGCGACGTTGATGAAACGTTTCCGTATGACGTCAGAATATTTGTCATTCTCTGTGCCTGGTAAAAACTCGAAGTGAATCATAACCATGAAACACAGCTTATTAAAAGAGTGTTATTCTCATTGTCACATAAGTACAGCTATTGTATACCATTAGTCGATGAGGGAGTCTATTACTCTATCTGCTAGAAATAGCAGCCAAATATTCACTCAGTTGCACTCCCAACATCTTATAAAATGATAGGATGTACAACTGAGCAGAAATTTGGGGTTCGACTGCGCCATTTTACCCATAGCGTGTTGGCATAGATCGATAATTAATCAAATTGATTCCAATATTTCACTCATACTTTGTTAACGATTTCGAAAGAATCATTTGACATCTGCGAGATTTGAACCCAGAACCTTCAAAACCAGACAAAATAAATAATACTGTAGAGGCACAGGAATGGTTGCTTTGTTAAGGAGGTTACTTTGCAACCATGTGGATTTTGGGCTCAGTCTGCGTAGAACCTTGCGCAAGTGTCTTTTAATATGGTCCGTACCATACAGTGCATTGTGAGTGAATTTGGTATACGAAAGCCTGTTGTGTGTGTGTGTGTGTGTGTGGTGTGTGTGTGGTGTGTGTGTGTGTGTGCTATGTTGTGTGTAATAATAATATATAATTATATATATATGTATGTGTAATAATAAATAATATATATATTATATATATATATATATATATATAATATATGTATGTGTATATATATATATATATTATATATATATATATATATATACATGCATACATGCATATATGGGTACAGGACGTTACCAACAGTGCAAATAACATGAAATACATAAACAGACGAGGGGAAAACGAGTGAGATACGTAAATAATGAGTGGCTTTGTGTAAAAGAAAATACAGGAGGATCAGCTAATTACGATTCTATTCAAGCTATTCCCCTCCCAGATTTACACACTTATTGCAGTTGATCCTTCAGTTTTTTAAGTCCTATAAAAGAAGTCAAAAGTTTGGGTCTCAACTGAGCATTTCGCGATACCCTTAAAACCAGGAACTTTTCATTATCCGTTTATGCATATATTATATAGTGAGAGAGAGAGAGAGAGAGAGAGAGAGAGAGAGAGAGAGAGAGAGAGTGATCAGTGCGTTATTTCCTGCAGAAGATGAGGTCTGAAACCCAGACAAACTGAAGAAAGCCACCAAGGAAATAGGCATAGCAGCTGAAACTAAATCAAGATGGCTATGGTTGATAAAAGACTGCACGTGAAACCCTTCCGTAGGTGAAGACCAGGCCAGTCCTCGCTACCCCACTCAGGTGAAGCATGCAGATTAATGGGCGAAGCGCTTGTGACCCAGAGATACCTGCTGACGATATGGAAAGGTTTCAAGCATTGCAATGGATTTAGAAGAGAATGCAAAATCTCTGAGTAACTCCTGAAATTTCTGCGCAGGGCAAAACATCTCTGATATTTATTTCACATATGTATGTTTTAGAAATGAAGGTAGTCTCGAACGCAGGAGAACAGCTGTGAAAAAAGTTCTGAGAATCAGGTAAAACACCGTTATAAATAGAAAATAACTGATCTTCTAAGCTGTTTATTCTCCTGCGTTCACGATTTCTTTCATTTCAACAATACTAACTCAATCGGTGCTTCAATGTTAGTTTATAAAAATGTTCTCATATATACGTGGGAGAGAGAGTATGTATGTATGTATGTGTTTGTGTGTATGTATGTATGTATGTATGTACGTATGTACATACGTATGTATGTATGTACGTATGTACATACGTATGTATGTATGTATGTATGTATGTATGTATGTATGTATGTATGCATGTATGTATGTATATACATACGTATGTATGTATGTATGTATGTATGTATGTATGTATGTATGTATGTATGTATGTATAAATATGTATGTGTCTGTGTTTGTGTTAATCCGCCCATCATTGCTTCATCAGCAGTGATTCGTTTTCGAAGGGGTGCTGAAACGTTCCTGATTTTGTGTAAAATTAAATACAGGAGGATCAGTAAATTATGATTCACACGCTTATTGCAGAGGTCCTTCAGTTTTTTCTAAGACCTGTAAAATAACTCGGAAGTTTGAGCCTCCAGCCAGGCCTTCGCAATACTCTTAAAAACCAGGAACTTTTCGCGATACCCTTAAAGCCCCTCGCACATTCCCATAACTTAACAATTCGGCAAAAGATACCGATGGAATAAGTATCAGGTTTAAAAATAAGCCTAGAGATCGATCGATCTATTCTTTCGGTGACACGGTTCAAGGCGATGCCCCAGCATTGCCACAGTCTAGTGACTAGAACTAATAAAAAAATAAAAGATAATGATTCGGTCGATCTACTTCTCTAAAAGACGGTATTGCTGTGATTAGTGGAGGCGCAATGGCCCAGTGGTTAGGGCAGCGGACTCGCGGTTGTAGGATCGCGGTTTCGACTCCCAGACCGGGCGTTGTGAGTGTTTATTGAGCGAAAACACCTAAAGCTCCACGAGGCTCCGGCAGGGCATGGTGGTGATCCCTGCTGTACTCTTTCACCACAACTTTCTCTCACTCTTTCTTCCTGTTTCTGTTGTACCTTCTATCAAAGGCCGCCTCTGTCACTCTCTGTGTCACGCTGAATATCCCCGAGAACTATGTTAAGGGTACCGTGTCTGTGGAGTGCTCAGCCACTTACACGTTAATTTCACGAGCAGGCTGTTCAGTTGGTCGGATCAACCGGAACCCTCATCGTCGTAACCGACGGAGTGCTTCCATTGCTGTGATTATAAGAAGAATGTTTGGTGGCGTTGTTTTCGTTTAACCCCAGGTCAACGCTGGTCGATCAAAGCTATGAGGAAAGGCTTTCTATCCGTCACTATCGTAATTTTGTGCGTCTAACTACGTTATGTAAAATATCCCTGCTCTTCGTCCCTTAACGCTAAATAATGACTCTAATAGAGGGATAATGTTTCTGATAATCTGATAATTAACTGTAATTATGTAATGAAAGTCATGATGTGGTATAGAATGTGGTTTACTTTTGTGTGATTTTCGTTTTCTTTGGTTTTTTTTTTTGCCATTTTATTTTTCTTGCATTTCTTTTAAAGCTTTACTGCTTCTTATGATAGAATAGAAGCTTAACTTTGGTTGTTGACACTGTTGTTGATGTTGTGGTTGTTTAACCCCAGGTCAGCTATTATCGGGTCGAGCAACATAAAAAAAAACATTCCAGCTGTGACCATCTCGTATTTTTCTTATTTAGAGAATCCAGCCCAACATTGGTGGTGGTGATGATGATGGTGTTGTTGTTGGTGGTGGTGGTGCCGCTGCTGACGGTAGTAGTACTTATCACCAGGTCAGCCATGTTTTTGCAATCCTATAAGAAAGAGCATTCCAGCCATGACCAACCCGTCTTTTTACTTCAGCTGCCAGCTCCAAAAACCTCTTTTCCCAAATGTGACTTTCCTATTTTAAGTCAGCAAGTTGTGATTTAAATACAGAAATTTAGCTCTTATTTCTAGCAGATTAAGAAACCGCATAGTGAACTCCTCATTGACTCTTTGGTTGCAATGTTGGGGTTGTTGTTGTTGTTGTTGTTGTTGTTGTTGTTGTTGTTGCTTTTATTGATGTTTAACCCCTTGTCAGTTTTGATTGAGGAGACATAGTTTCAAAACCAGTCGAGTCAGTAGTGTAACTAGAATGTGTGCCGCTTGGGGCAGCCCATGTGCTTGCCGCATCCACGCCCCAGGTCTCCTTACCTGTTCAGGTCTGTATAGCAGAGACAAAAGCCCCGTTCCCATAAAAACACCGCTCGGGGCAGACTGCATCCCCTCGCCCTACCCAACGACGCTACTGAGTCCAGTCATGACTATCACGCCTTTTCCTTAGGCACAGTGCACCTATTAGCACATGTGTCCTATTTTCCAAAGCGGTAAGATGTAATTCAAGGGCACATGCCTCCTATTTCTAGCAAATCGAGTGAGGGACCACGTAGAGGTTCCCGTGGAAATGGTGCGGTAGCCTCGTGTAGTGACTGACATAATGATGTTATGCTGGTTGTACATGTAATGGTACGGTAACATGTAATTGAGGTTGTGTTGCTTTAAGTGATAGGGTGTCAGAAGCGGAACAGTACTGCTGCTGGCTGGCTGGCTGGCTGGTGGTCGTCATGGTATCTATCTATCTCTATCTATCTATCTATCTATCTATCTATCTATCTATCTATCTATCTATTTATCTATCTATCTATGTGTATGTATATATATATGTGTGTGTG
>NC_043003.1:64634596-64677096 GCF_006345805.1 Octopus sinensis | reverse complement strand
TTTTTTGGTTCATATTACCAACCCGGCCGAGAGAAGCTATTGTTATTTAAATGTAAATTTGAACCCAAATCTCGTTGGTACATTCGTTAAAACACGTGATTTCACTTTGCTAACAGTTTAGTTATTGTATCCGACATTGTTTGGAGTGATATTTGAACTCAGTGAATATTGGGAGATTTTTTTCCACATTTTTATCGACGGTAACTTTTTTCAACTTTGAAAATGGAGAGGAGTTTTATGCTATCAAGCAGTGATTCCGAATTTGAAGGTTTTTCGACTGAAGATATGGAGATTTCGAGGAGAAGAATGGATGAAGTAGAAAAGCACGTGGTGGATGAATTTGAATTGGATATTTCAGCATCCGAAAGCGATTCTGAAACTGAAAATAGCGACACAGACAACAAGGATTATTTTACACCAGAATGGTGTAATAAGTTAAAAAAAGTGTCTATTAACAATTTTTCTGAGACAGGGTCTACCCATAGTCTTTCTCAAGAAGCGAAACCAATAGACTTTTTATTTTTATTTTTTCCAGCATGCTTGTTTGAAGCAATAACTGCGGAGACGAATCGTCACGCAGAAAGTAAACAAGCTCGAAAAAGAGATAGCTTGTGGTATCCAACAACCATAGACGAAATGCGGACATTTTTTGCCATAAATATTATTATTTATCCGTCGATGAGGGTATGGTGGGCTATAAATGCCGAGTACGTTACCCAGAATTACAAATTACTGGAGCAAACAGGAACCTTTCGGCGATGAATATGTTTCCAGTATAATGACCAGAATAAGATTTATAAAACTAAATCAATACTTGCACATGAGAGACAGTAGCAGTACCCCAGTACGTGGCGAACCAAACTTTGATCCCTTATTTAAAATAAGACCCCTCATTGACGGTGTTCAAAATGCATATAAAACATTTTACAACCCTGGAAGGTATTTATCCGTCGATGTGGGTATGGTGGGCTATAAAGGCCGAGTACGTTTTCGACAGTATATGCCAGGAAAGCCCACAAAATGGGGGATCAAAGTTTAGAAAATATGTGAAGCAAATACTGGGTACTGCTGTGGATTTAGCTTCTACACTGGAAAAAGAGACAATAATGTTAGTCAGCACGGCCTAGGATATGATGTGGTCTGGAATTTATCTCTTCCATACCATAACCAGGGCCGAATATTATGTTTTGACCGAATTTTTAGTTCGGTCAAACTTGCGGAGGATTTAGAAGCTGTGACAACGTATACGTGTGCTACAGTAATTGCTAGTAGAAAAGGGCTGCCGTTGGATATAAAAAAAGCAAAAGTAAAAAAAAAGAGGTGAAATAATCCAACGGCAGAAAGGAAATCTACTAGCGACCACATATAGAGATAAGAGGCAGATAAATTTTCTATCTACCAGTGCACAACCATGTGTAGATAAAAATGGCACTCCGTTTGTGAACCTTGATTATAACAGGTACATGGGCGGTGTGGATCGGCTGAACCAGATGATGAGTTATTATCCGGTTGGTAGACCGGGTAATAAATGGTGGAGATACCTGGTTTGGTATATAGTAAATATTAGCATTGTAAATGCATATATATTATATACCAAATCAGGAGGGGTTCGCAAGCGGTGCGATCATCTGCAGTTCCGGGCAGATGTAGCAACGCAGTTGAGGGCAGGATATTCCTCAAAAAAATAAAAACTGCAGGAAGGAAAAGCAAAACCTGCCAGAGAGATATTCCTCTGAGCTCAGCCGATCTACATAAATTAGAAAAAAAATCGGGGATCACAAAAGGCAGTGCCGTGAATGTCTACATCAAAAAAGAAAAACTCCCAGTGGACGGCCAGTTGAAACGTCCTTCCAATGTGCATTCTGCAAGGTTGCAGTATGTAGAGTGAGATGTTTTACAACTTTCCATGATAGAAATATAGTGTAAATATTGTTTGTATATATGTACGATTAGATTGTATAAATATTTTTCAAATTTACTTAGTTTTAACTTTTTATTTTAATTTACCTGTAATTTTAATTTGCCTGTAAAGTGACAAGTTTTGATTTAATTTCTATTGTAAATCTTTATTGTATATGTTCCTGTGTATTCATATGTTTGTGAATATATTTCATTCAGTTGTATTTAATTTTCTAGTTTTCTTAAAAAACAAATTCCAGTATTTTAATTTATTTTACCTTTATGGTATACCTGTTCTTCTGTGCATTAAATTCAACTGATAATCAAGTGATGTGCAGAATTCTTCTATATCAAAATTTTGTTGCATACCTCAAGTAAATATTAGCTGAGGACTAATTTTCTATGGTAATGTTTAAACAAAATTTTAATATTTTTACCCTTTGCTCAGTTTACCTGGATTTACCTGTAATTAGTCACTTTGAGACAAAAATTACGCAATGGAATTGATTAAGAACCCTTTCTTCAATTATGTTCCAAATATCACATTAATATGTTGATGAGTAAAAAAAGTTAGAGTTGTTTAATGAAACTAGTCTAAATTCATGATTATTTTAGAATTTAATTGAAAATCATGAGGGGTATACTTTGGTCAGAAATATAGTAACGAAAGGGATAATGCATGTTTCTCTGTCTTTTATCAATTTTGGTATTTAAACACCTCAAGGTACATTAAATAAATTAGAAATGAAAATACAGCGCTGATATACTGCACCTGTGATGTGCGATTTTAACCTCGACTATGAAAATAATGTTGTTATTGAGTTGTGATGTGAAACACACCGAGTAGGTGATGATAGACACGCCGAAAGCTGAGCAGGTATCGGCCATGTGTATATTGTTACTGTATACTTGTGCTAATATGCAATACTTATCAATTGTAAATATACTAGGTAAGCGTTTTGTGATGGATACAAGGAAGAAAGCAAACGTAAATATTTATAAAATCTACGCGGTTTTAGTTATGGCTGTTATTTTGTAGGACGTGTATTTTAATGCGTAAAATCAGTATTATTACTGTAAATCAATGTTTATTTTTGTATTTATTAATTTAGAGAGCATTTAGAAGTTTGCTGCCGATACGGCACGATGAATTCCAGCATGAATTTGAACCTTTGGCAATCCGTTGGTTACGACGTCGAGGGTTCCAGCTGATCCGATCAACGGAACAGCCTGCTTGCGAAATTAACGTGCAAGTGGCTGAGTACTTCACTGACACATGCACCCTTAACGTAGTTCTCGGGAAGATTCAGCGTGACACAGTGTGTCAAGGTTGGCCCTTTGAAATACAGGTACAAGAGTAACAGGAAGAAAGAGTGAGAGAAAGTTGTGGTGAAAGAGTATAGCAGGGTTCGCTACCACCCACTGCCGGAGACTCGTGGAGCTTTAGGTGTTTTCGCTCAATAGACACTCGCAACGCCTGGTCTGGGAATCGAAACTGCGATCCTACGACCGCGAGTCCGCTGCCCTAACCACTGGGCCATTGCACCTCAACGAAACCCTTGTACAGTAGTACCCATATAATAATCGACCCCATAAATAATAATGGTTTTAATTTTTGACACTAAACCAGCAATAAGGGAGAGTGTGTTCAGGTGGGTGCTTGTTTAATCGACCTCGGAAGGATAGAGGGTAGGGTCTACCACGGTCGGATTTGGACTCAGAACGTAATGACGAACGTGCAAACCATTTTGTTCAGCGTGCTAACGATCATGGTAATTCGCTGCATTGACTCTATTTCTTCTGGCTTCTTGCGTTCTCAGTTCAAATTGCATTGAAGTCGTCTTTGCCTTTCATGTTTCTTTTTTTTTTTTTCTTTTTCGAGGTCTATAACATAAGTACCAGTTGAACACTGGAGTCGACGTAATCGACTTAACCCCATCCCCAAAATTGCTACCCTTGTGGCAAAATTTTAAACTATTATTATTATTAGTAGTAGTAGTAGCACTAGTATTATAGACGGCAAACTGGCAGAATCGTTAGTACGCCGGGTGAAATGCTTATTGGTATTTCGTCTGCCGCTACGTTCTGAGTTCAAATTTCGTCGAGGTCGACTGTGCTTTTCATCCTTTCGGGGGCGATAAATTAAGTACCAGTTGAGTAATCGACTATGCCCCTCCCACCCAATTTCAAGCCTTGTGCCTACAGGAGAGAGAATTATTATTATCATTATTATAGGCGGCAAGCTGGCGGAATTTTGCGAGCACGACAGGCAAAATGCTTAGCGGTATTTCGTCAGTATTTACGTTCTGAGTTCAAATTCCCCCGAGGTAGATTTTTAGGGTCGATAAAATAAGTACCAGTTGAGCACTGGTGATCGATATAATCGACTCTCCTCTCCCGAATTTTCGGGCTTTGTGCCGATAGTAGAAAGGATTATTATTACTATTATTATTATTACTAATTGAACAGTGTATACGTGCACGCGTGTCTGTATCTGTTGCTAGAGAGAGAGAGGGAGAGACAGACAGACAGTCAGAGACTAACTGACTGACTGACTGACTAAGAGAAACAGAGAGAAATAGTAAATGTTTGTGGTTGAGTCTAAATGGTACCGGTAAATTGAGATATCTCTTATTATCTCGGAAATTAGATTGGCCGGATGTAATAATCTGTATATCTTAGAGATATATAGATTTGGTTTATTATAGAAGTGCGCAGATTGTAAATTGGCACAAGGCCAATTTCGGCGAAGGGCGTATTACAATTGTGCGAGTGGCGATCAGTGTAACACATGTACAATTTTGTAAAAACCTGAAAGGAGCGAAGCTAAAATCGACCATTTAAATGTATGCATACATGCAAGTAAGCACGTATGTATGAATGCATGTCTATATGTATATTTGTTCTCTTCTATTTTTAATTATTTGACATCTTCCTGGAAGGAAGATTTCTAACAAAGTTTTATCGAAGTAGATAAGAAAAACAATAGAATTTTCCTGCCTTTAGAAACATATTTTAACTAACGTAAACTTCGCTTATATCTAAACACTGCTTGGCGCTGATACTGCTGTAATATTTTCTGAGCTGGCGGTCGAATGGCGTTACTCATTCAATGCTGTTGACTGTTTTAGTTAAAACTACGGCTTTCATTGTCTGTCTAGAATTGCCCTCTCTTCGCTATTTCCTATTAATAACGGCTAAAAAGCTAGAAACATGTTTGAGAATCCGACAGGAGGCAGCACTGGACAGACGTGGTGTTTTTACACCTTTTTATCATAAAGGAGAATCTTTTTACTCCACGGTAGCTGCAGTGAATTTGCCTTTAGACATTGAAATATGTCAGAAAGATATCTTAACTGGCATAAAGTTCGTTTATGTCTAAATACTGCTTGGCGTTGATACTACTATAATGTGTGTGTGTGTGTGTGCGCGCGCACGCGTGTGAGTGAATAAACGAAAGAAAAAGGCACTCGACATATTTATTGTTGTTTGTTCCTTCTTAAACCATACCTGGCTCATAAGGGCCGGTTTCCTTGGTGTATAGGTTCCCCACCTGGACGAGACGCCGGTCCGTCGCAGGTGCGCTGCAAGATGCAGGAGGAAAGAGAGAAAGTTGTTGGCGAAAGAGTCAGTAGAAGTTCGCCATTACCTTCTGCCGGAGCCGCGTGGAGCGTAGGTGTTTCGCTCATAAACACATACATCACCCGGTCTGAGATTCGAACCCACGATCCCTCGACCGCGAGTCCGCTACTCTAACCACTAGGCCATGTACCTCCAACTCAACATATTTAGTAGGAGTTACATGTATTATTTGATTTGGTTCTATGCCACTTCAAGTTTTGCGGGCCCGACTCCTTCACGTTTCTGGTCTGCCGAATGGAGAGATCCAGGAAGGTTTATGCTCACACGTAAACGCACTTATGTGTGTGTATATATATATATATATATATATATATATATGCATACACAGATACACTCATATATGTGTGAGCGGGCATGCGTGAACATCTTGTGTGGTGACCTAAAATATACTTCAGTACTGCTAATAAAACAATATTGTGCCATTGGAATAAATATCATATTCGGAATAATAATAATAATAATAATCCTGTCTATTAGAGGCAGAAAGCCTAAAATTTGGAGGAGAGGATAAGTTGATTACATCGACCCCGGGGCTCTGCTATTGCTTAATTCATCAACTCCAAAAAGATGAAATGCAAAGTCGACCTCGGTGGAATTTGAACTCAAGATGTAAAGACGGACGAAATGCCGCTAAGCATTTTTGCCCGGCGTGCTAACGATTCTGCTAACTCACCGCCTCACTACTAGTAGTAGTAGTAGTAGTATAGATGATGATGATGATGATGATAGAGGTATCATTTATTTACTTTTCTCTTGCAGAAAACTCGGTGAGTGGGTGGTGTTAGTGGAATGTTAAAATTCACATGTGATTAAAGTTATGAATTGTCAGTAAACATACGTAGGTGGGAGGCTCCATTGTACGTCATTGAAATAGCAGCTATA
Organism: Octopus sinensis; assembly: GCF_006345805.1. Classification (NCBI taxonomy): domain Eukaryota; kingdom Metazoa; phylum Mollusca; class Cephalopoda; order Octopoda; family Octopodidae; genus Octopus; species Octopus sinensis. The sequence continues at coordinate 64,670,673 of NC_043003.1, read as the reverse complement.
CTGACCGTGAAATGCAGTAATTTTTGATAAAATTACATGAACAGAATTTATTTTGTAACAAAGAAAAATGGGGGGACGGGGGGGGGGGAATAGGGTGAATTTGGTTACGAGTATTTGTTTCTGAACAATATACGTAAATAAATATATCAATCCAGCTGGCTCCATCAGCTTAACACACCCACAGCCACAAGCCACCTACACTAGGGCCAGCAAGGGGTCCAATATGCGGTCGCTCACCTTACAGAAATGGCAGACAAGTCTGCCTCGGATCATATATCTATCTTTTATCTTTCATCTTTTTCTTGTTTCAGTCATTAGACTGTGGCCATGCTGGGGCACCGCCTTGAAGAAATTTTAGTCGAATGACTCGACCTAAGTACTTCTTTTTCTTTTTTAACCGGATGTTTATTCTATCGGCCTCACTTGTTCAACCTCTAAGTAACGGGGACATAAATTGACCGACACTAGTTGTCAAGTCGTGATAGGGAACAAGCACAGACATACATACATACATACATACATACATACATATTGATTTTTTTTACTGTTAACTTCACTCAGAAAGCGTTGCTCAACCCGGGGCTATAGTAAAACATATTTGCAGAAGGTGCTGTGCAGCGGGACTGATCTCGAAACCTCCTCGTTACAAAGTGAGCTTGTAACGCACACTGTCCAACCTCGCGAATGGAATTTCTATGATCGTAGTGCTGCATTAACAAGACTAACAGACATGGCTCTAAACAACAACAACATTATTATTATTATTATTATTACTACTACTACTACTACTACTAGTAGTAGTAGTAGTAGTAGTAGTCAGTGAGGGAGTTAAAATTGCCGGATGGTCGTGATTAGGTCTATAGTCGCAGTTCTGCTCGAGCAGGACTGGAATGGATTCAGACAATGAATCCAGCAACAATAACAACGACAACAATATCCAACCACCATCTTTTCTACTCAAGGCACAAGGCTTGAGTTTTGGGGGAGGTACTCAACTGGTACTTAATTTATCGACCCCGAAAGGATGAAAGGCAAAGTCGACTACGGCGGAATTTGAACTCAGAACGTAACGACAGACGAAATACCTATTTATTTACTGTCCACAAGAGGCTACACACAAAGGGGACAAACAAAGACAGACTAACGGATTAAGTCGATTATATCGAACCCAGTGCGTAACTGGTACTTATTTAATCGACCTCGAAAGGATGAAAGGCAAAGTCGACCTCGGCGGAATTTGAACTGAAAACGTAAAGACAGACGAAATACCGCTAAGCATTTCGTCCAGCGTGCTAAAGTTTTTTATTTCTTTATTGCCCACAAGGGGCTAAACATAGAGGGGACAAACAAGGACAGACAAAGGATGAAAGGCAAAATCAACCTCGGTGGAATTTGAACTCAGAACATAAAGACATACGAAAACCGCTATACATTTCGCCCGGTTGCGTGCTAACGTTTCTGCCAGTTCGCCGCCTTAATATCCACCCACCATCACCAAAGAGAGCACAAGAAAAGAAATACATATAAAGTGTCAGGTTACATATCATCTCATTTAAGAGTATAAAAATAGTTTGAAACGAAATGTCAAAATGCGACACAATCCATCGAAATAAAGAAATACTTCTGACATTTTCATCGTCTATTATTCCTAAATTACGCAATTGTTGCCAAGTATATTGCTAGATATGGAAACTTCGTTTTAGAATTTGTTTTGCAAGATTCTTGATATGAATTCGTGTGTTAAAACAAATATTGTTGTGTCTTGGGAGAGCCATTACGCCAATAATACCAATGAATAGTACCAGTGAAACACTGGGGTTGATGTAATCGACTCATTCCCCACCTCCCCCAAGCTGCCCTTGTGGCAAAAATTTGAAATAATTATTTAAGGGAGAATTCGCATAAGACCAAGAGTGTGATTTTAGAGAGATTTGATTGCTATTTCTAACAAGTCTAGCAGCCACCTTCCTTGAAACGGGAAGGAAGAGCCATTTTCAGTGTACTTGTGGCTATGGCGAAAGAATGTGTATAGTGGACGCGTCTGAAAGGTTTAGATACAAAGACTTTCCTCTCTGGTCAATATCTCTCATCAACTTCTTCAATTATCACTTGAAGAGGAAGGTGAGAGTAGAGAGGGAAGTTTTGTCTAGTGAATGCTTCAAAAAAAGATGGGTGAGCATAATCCTATGAACCAAAAGGAAAAAAAACGAAATGAAAAAAGAGAGCCACTTACTGTAACGTGCTTTCTTTTTGCATGACACTATTGCCCAAGGTTCCCGCGGTCTTTTCCGTAGGCAGACGAAATACCTAATTCTTTACTACCCACAAGGGGCTAAACACAGAGGGGACAAACAAGGACAGTCAAACGGATTAAATTGATTACATCGACCCCAGTGCGTAACTGGTACTTAGTTTATCGACCCCGAAAGGATGAAAGGCAAAGTCGACCTCGGCGAAATTTGAACTCAGAACTTAACGGCAGACGACATACCGCTAAGCATTTTGCCCGGCATGCTAACGTTTCTGCCAGCTCGCCGCCTTAAATTGTCTAATATTCACAGTCTAAATGGATCACGTTGGGTATTCAACATGAAATACTGAGATTGCGTCCGGATGGACCCTATACAGGAAGTACCTGCGAACTCTGCCCTCCAATTCTTTCAGGAATAATGGGCGGAGTAAATGGATGGTTGGATTGGAGGGTAGGTTATTTGCTAAGAATAAGCATATTTTGATTTATTTGGCTGATTAGTAATGTCGGTGATTACACAAAGAACATCTTAGTGTCATGTTGTTAAATGGGTCGGATGTCATCCATTAATGCGACAGTTTTTAACGCCCTCAGAACAACCTTTAGACTGGTCATTGACAAATCTGTATTTACTTTCGTTTTAATTTTGTGCCTTTAAACTAGATTCATCATGTTGTTGATGTTATTATTGTTTAACCCCAAGACAGTCAAACTCTTGGTAAAAAAGGCTCTCTGTTCATAACTGTCCCCGCCTTTTTTTTTTATATCAAGGACTACGTTACATTGTTTAATGTATATGATATTCTTGAAGTTGCTCGAGTTTGAGTTGAAACTTCATTCAAGAAGGGTTTTTCAAAGAAATGTTTTGTGAATTAACGCTATTCAGTCTCCAGATCGTTGCCATCATAAGCAATATTTCCCCTCATATTTTTTCCCTTTATTTCATTCTTTCTTTCCTTCTCTTTTTCTTTCTCTTCTCTTAGTCTTTTTCTTTATCTCTTTCTTTCTCTTTTTCTTTCTCCTTTTCTTTCTATTTTCTTTCTCTTTTTCTTTTTCGTTCTCTCTTTCTTTCTCTTTTTCTACCTCTCTCTCCCTCTCCCTCCCTCCCTCCCCCTCTCTCTCTCTCTCTCATTCTCCCTGTGTGTGCCCTATTCTCTGTACGTCTTTTTTCCACTATTCTAGAAAGAGAGACAGACAGACAGACAGAAAAGGGAGACTAGAGAAGGATGAAAATATGATTTTGACGTCACACAAGCATATTAAATGCCCCCCCCCCTTTTAAAATTAACGTCATTCTGCGAGAAACAACAGCCTAATTTCCCTCCGATTATCCCATGCTGTCTTATGAAAAGAAAGGGCGAAATGATTAAGGTATTCCTGGATTTTTAAAAAATGTGGAGCGGTCACGGCTAAGGGTTAAATAACAACATGAAAAACAACAATCACTCATTTATAAACGAAGTGTGTTATTCATTGATTTATACAACGCTAAATTACGGGGACATAAATACACAAATACCGGTTGTCAAGCGGTGGAGGGGAACAAATACACATACACAGACATACACATATATACGCACAGTAACACATACACTCACCGAAGAGATTTGGTTGCTATTTTTAGCTGGTCTAGCAGCCACATAAGTTAACTACCTCACTGGATTTTACAAACACATACATTCACACGCACACACACACACACACACACACACATACACACACACACGATTGGCTTTCACACAATTCCCGTCTACCAAATCGACTGAAAAATGTTTGGTTGTCCGGTGATATAGTAGAAGACATTTGTCCAAGGTGGCACGCGGTGAGAGCGAACCTGGAACCATGTATTTGGGAAGCAAAGTTCTTACCACACAACCACGCCTACACCTGTACTCGGGCAATGCTTCAAGTTTTGGAGACATGGCCCAAGTTTAATGCTAACTTCCTTCTGTTAGTCTTGGGAAACCTGTGAAGGATCATAACCATTGCATTTCCTCCAACAAACAAACAAGAAACAAGAGAAGTCCACATTTATCCTATGTTTTAATACGAATTTCTTAAAATAAAGATGCAGTTGAAGACGATTTGGTTGTTGTTCTTTTAGTAAGTCAAATGACAACGTACAGTAGAGTTTCTCAACTATCTTTTTGCCTACGGAACCCCTGGATTCCTATTTCATTCTTCTGGTATGTAAAACAACTTTTATTGTATTTTTGTAATTCTTTATTTCTTTATTACCCACAAGGGACTATACATAGAGGGGACAAACAAGGACAGACAAACGGATTAAGTCGATTACAGCGACCCCAGTGTGTAACTGGTACTTAATTTATCGACCCCGAAAGGATGAAAGGCAAAGTCGAACCCGGCGGAATTTGAACTCACAACGTAACGGCAGACGAAATACGGCTACGCATTTCGCCCGGCGAGCTAACGGTTCTGCCAGCTCACCGCCTTTTGTAATTAAATATTATTAAGAACTGTATAAAAAGAATTAAAGTCGATGCTTAGCGGTTTTTCGTCTGTCTTTACGTCCTGAGTTCAAATTCCGCCGAGGTCGACTTTGCCTTTGCGTCTAGTCGAGGTCGATAAATTAAGTACCAGTTGCGTACTGGAGTCGATCTAATCCATGGCCTCTCTCTCCCCAAAGTTTCGGGTTTTGTGCCTAGAGTAGAAAAGGATATTTTGTGTGTTGCAGAAGTATAAACAATTTACTGAAAATAGATTTTAACAACAAAATTCTACATGAACCCCGAAGGGTCATGGTAGACCCTAATGGTTATATGGACCCCAGTTAGAAACCACTGACGTAGAGGATTTTACAGAATCTTGCTAGTACCACAGGCAACGACTAAGCCAAGTGAGTGACAGTCTATGGACTTGTATGTTATCGTAATGCCATAGATATACCGTGGGGTGAGGAAGGAAGAGAACGGGTTGTAAAACACAGCAGTAGAAATGGTGGCAGGGTGAAAGGAATTGGCTGGGAAGCATATAAAAGAAACTAAATACCAAACAACAAAGGCGTTATCGGTGGATACAACGACCAGTTTACATTAAGGGCGTGAGAGATAAAAATTGTGTTTAGATCTAAACGTGATACCAAGCGGGGAGCTGGAGTCGGAATCTATAATCTCGGCCTGTAATCAGAAGTATTTTTTGACTAGACTTTAGTTGGTGATGAACAAAAAAAGTCTTTTATTACTGAGAAGTTCCTGGTTACATGTACAGAGATATGAATATGCTGACAGTGATACAGGCATAAATACACATATACATACATATGTACATATGTACATACATGCATAAATACACGCATACATGCATGCATACATATATAAGTATATATGAGCATGTCTAGATATGCAACTATATTCATGAGAATACAATCATAAAACAAGCCATACAAATCTGCACATATACATCCATCCATCCATACATACATATTATATATATACATACATAAATATATATACATATATATATTATATAATATATATATATATATATATATATATATATATATATATATATACATATATATAATATATATATATATATATATAATATATATATATATATATATAATATATATCCCGTGATCACGTGACCGACCAGACCATCAGATGTTGTTACACATCGCTGGTCACAATGCGTTCGCATTGTTTTAGCCTTCGAATGACGCCACCCCGCTGGCTAAGCGAGCAGGCCAACAGAAGAAAGAGTGGGAGATAGAGTACAGCAGGGATCACCACCCACTGCCGGAGCCTCGTGGAGCTTTTAGGTATTTTCGCTCAATAAACACTCACAACACCCGGTCTGGGAATCGAAATATATATATATAATATATATATATATATAATATATATATATATATATATATAATATATATATATATATATATATATATATATGTATGTATGTATATGTATGTATGTATGTTATGTATGTATGTATGTATGTATGTATGTATTATGTATGTATGTATGTATGTATGTATGTATGTTATGTATGTATGTATGTCTAGCCACTAAATTTTTTTTTATTTTTTCTCTGCTCATTTCTGTGTTCCTTTCTGTCGGAGAGCATAGGCTCGAAACGTAAAAGACTTTCTCACTTCCCGAGCGTTAAACTAATACTTCTGTTTGCTGTTTACACACACCGTCTTCGTCTTGTTTTCTTCCAAATTCTCACTATATATATACGCTCTTAACAGAATACACCTCAACTACATACATACATACATACATACATACATACATACATACATACATATATATATATTATATATATATATATATATATATATATATATATATATATTCATATATACATATGTATGCGCTTAAATAGATACATAGATACATGACTGGCATTCCGACGAGTGTCATAGGTGATCCGATCAACGAAACAACCTGCTCATGAAATTAATGTGCAAGTGACTGATCACTCCAGTAACACGAGTACCCTTCAAGTAGTTCTCGGGTAGATTCAGTGTGACATAGAATGTGACAAGGCTGTTGCATTGAATTATAATTCTTTCGAACGTACATAAATAAGGGTTATGCTAGAACAGGTTTGCATAAAAAACATTGAAGTGCTGCGGTTCTCCAAGAATGCTTTAAGTATCGGATCCTTAAAGTCTAATAGTTTAGAGAAAAAAAATGAAAATTGGGGTAAACAATGTGATTCGTTGGCTTCAAACGTTTCCAGCAAATCAGAGCAAACATCCAACATCCTGTCTTTAAAACCGGATGGCAATTGCTGAGATACCCAATTTGCACACACCTTGCAATACTCAAAGTATTTCACTATCCTCCGTAATGGATCATGACCATATTCTAGTTGTGCAGAGAACTCATGATATTTGGTTAGTCTGCAATAATCAATTTGTCCACTCACTGGCGATCTGTGTCCGTGGCCGCTGTTGATGGTCGCCTACTCCGAGGTTTGTTTTCAGGGCTGTTTTCTCCTTTCATTTTCATCCATCTGTGTACATTATTCTTGTCAACGTATGTCATCTCCGTAAACAACGTGCTGGCTTCTGTGGATGCTGTATAATCTTTTCCCTTTCGTCGAGAATGTAACGACGATACACTGCTTCCGTTTGGAAAACATCATTTGACTGCAATGAAGAAGAAATGGAAGAAAGTTACTATTTGGGAAGAGTTAGAATAAGGATATGTGCAATTTGAACAGCCTATGTCAGTTATTAAAAAAAAAAGTCATATATACACACACAATAGTTGGACCGAGAGTTATACAGTATATATATATATATATATATATATATATATATATATATATAACGGGAAGCTTTATGAAAATAAACAAAAGACGAAGGCAGGTGGAGTACAAACAAACAATTGTATTAGTATGGCGCTCAGGAATATAAATAAAACAAGTCTTTTAGGTTTCGAGTCTACGCTCTTCAACGGAAAGATACACAGAAAAGAAACACGGAGAGAAACAAGGAGAGAAAAAAAATGCGTGCAGAAGCTAGCTATTCAACATGGCGATATATATATATATATAACAAGAGTGGGATGGTGAGGTAGCCGGATCTACCTAATATTTATATGCTTCCACAACTAGTCGCATATCCTTAGCTTTTGCGAACTACATCTGCCAACACTATGAAGTAATTCTGAGCCACCAGAAACAGCTGTTGGGCCTATAACACCATACCTTCTCCCCTTTGATTCTCTCTGTTTTTGTACCCTGTTTAAGTTTGCTTGTTAATACACAGATATTTATATATCTATAAATGAATATTCATCTTTTAAATCTTTTCAATCCTTCTTTTCACTCTATTTACATGTACATTCTTTTACTCTTTTAATCTTTTACTTGTTCCTGTCATCGGATTGCGACCAAGCTGGAGCGCCGCCTCTAGTCGAGCAAATCGACCCTAGGACTTCCCAGTAATTATTCTTTGTAAGACTAGTACGTACTCTATTGGTCTCTCTTGCCGAGCCGCTAAGTTATGGGGATGTAAACACATCAACATCAGTGGCAAGCGATAGCAGAAGACACTTACCCAAAGTGCCACGCAGTGGGACTGAACCCCGAACCATGTGATTAGGAAGGAAGCTTCTTATTATACAGCCACTCCTTCGCCTATATATATATATATATATATATATATATATATATATATATATATATATATATATATGTACATTTGTTTATTTACATAATTATCTCTCAATCTCCTTCTCTCACTCTCGCCCCATCTTTCTCTCTCTCCCGCCTCTCTCTCTCTCTCTCTCTCCCGCCTCTCTCTCTCTCCCGCCTCTCTCTCTCTCCCGCTTCTCTCTCTCCCGCCTCTCTCTCTCTCTCTCTCTCTCTCTCTCTCTCTCTCCCTCCCTCTCAGCCGCTTGCGCGTTAATTTCGCGAGCAGCTTGTTCCGCTGATCGGATCAACTGGAACACTCGTGGTCGTCATCGACGGAGAACCAAAATATAGATAATCTCGGTCGCTTATGGATGCCCGAGTTCCGCTCGCTTGGGGAAGAAAAGTTTGTCTGAATTTTAATTTAAAACCATTCGGTAATGAAACATTCTAAAAACGCATATGAAATTTTTTTTAATCCTGTTTAATCCATAATAACAAAGCAGTACTTTACGTAACCATTAACACCATATAAGGGTTTTTAACCATTAAAATAATCTGGTTAATTAATTACTTACAACATTACAAATAATGTTGCTTAATGAAATTGCGTGCATACGTATGAATTAATAAAGAAAACAGTTTATTTTTATTTCAAACATATGCGCCTTCTCCCACAGGTCCTGACATACTTGCATATCGCCCCTGGTGCTAAGCAGGTACCCCATCTCTGATACAGAGCTTCCCTCATTGGTTCATAAATAATACAATATCGTGAAGACACGCAGTATCTGAAGGAATATCGTATTTACAGTTGGTAGGGTTTACCTTGAGAACGGAGGCTACATATTATTTCTGTATTGGCTGTGACACGGCTTGCACCATCAAATCGACACGCCACCATTTTAGTTACCAATTGTGCCATAAATTTATATTTATCGTACAATTCTTTAGGATCAAATGTCAACAATCACGTTTAACGTCACATATGAAGTAATTTGTCCTCATTTAATAAAAGAACCTTCTTCGTAAACGAAATATATTTACCATTTACTAGCAGTATCACCCGGCGTTGCTCGGGTTTGTAAGGGAAATAACTATAAATCATTTTTAGAGAGTTATAGCCAAAAAATAGCAAAAGAAATGGAAAAAAATTATGGTAAATTTTTTTTGAGAGTTGAAAAGGTCGAGTTGCGTCCCCTAGACAGTCTGTGGTTTGTGTTTCTGATTCTCGACCCCATGTCGAATTTATCGATTTTTTTCAGAACTGGGGGAACTTTTCAAAATTTTCGCTGCGTTAGTTTTGAATTATGACATTGGGCTATGTGTGTGTCAAGTTTCATCAGAATCGGTTGAAAGCCGTGGTCAGGGTGAGGGTACAACCTAACAGACACACAGACACGCAGACAGACAAACTGCCGTTTATATAGAAAGAGATATATTTTACTTACTTCTGCCATTGGAATGCGGCCATGCGGAAGCACAGTTTTGCGATGTTTCTCTAACAAATCTACTCCAGTACATATTTTTCTATTTCTCTATTTTTTCTTCTTTATTTTTTTCTCAAGTTTGGCACTTGTTCTATCGGTCTCTTTTGTCGAAGCGCTCAGTTTTGCGGACGTAAACAAACCCACACCGGTTGTCAAGATGTAGGGTAGTGGGGGAAAACACAAAGACACGCATACATACATGTATACACGACGGACTTCCATGCAGTTTCCGTCTGCCACATTCACTCACAAAGTATGGGTCGGCCCGGGGCTAAAGTAGAAGACACTTGAACAAGATGTCACGCAGTGGAACTGAACTCGAGATCTCATGCCTGCAAAGCGAACTCTTTAGCCATACACAGCCTTGTCTGCGGTTATATAAGAAATTATGAAGGTAGTTAGCTGGCAGGAACGTTAGCACATCGGGCAAAATGCTTAGTAGTATTTCGTCGGTCTTTACGTTCTGAGTTCAAATTCCACCGAGGTCGACTTTGCCTTTCATTCTTTCGGGGTCGATAAATTGAGTACCAGTTACGCACTGGGGTCGATGTAATCGACTTAATCCGTTTGTCTGTCCTTGTTTGTTCCCTCTATGTTTAGCCCCTTGTGGACAGTAAAGAAATAAGAAACTTTAGTACGCCGGGCGAAATGCTTAGCGGTTTTTCGCTCGTCTTTACGTTCTGACTTCAAATTCCGCCGCAGTTGACTTTGCCTTTTATCCTTTCGGAGTCGATAAATTAAGTACCAGTTGCGTACTGGGGTCGATGTAATCCATTGGCCCCGACCCCCAAAATTCCGGGCCTTGTGCCTAGAGTAGAATCATTATAATTCTTTCATTGTTTTATTGTTTCAGGCATTACACTGCGGCCATGCTGGGGCACCTGCCTTGAAGAATTATTAGTCGAACGAAACGATCCTAGTACATATTTTGAAACCTGCTACTTATTATATCGAATTATATATATATATATATATATATATATTATATATATATAATATATATATATATGCGACGGGCTTCTTTCAGTTTCCGTCTAGTAAATCTACTCACAAGTCTTTGAATGGCGCGAGGCTATAGTTGAATACACTTGCCCAAAGAACCACACAGTAGGACTTAACCCGGAACTATATACTTGGGAATCAAACTTCTTACCGCACAACCATAGAAAAAAAATTATAATCTATTGATTATAGAGTTAAAAAGAATGCAATTTAATTAACTCAATTGATAAAGAAACAGTATATAATGAGGTAGTAGCCAGTTTTCAACAGATGTCTTCCCCCTTTTTACTAAAGAATTTCTATGAGAGAAAACATTATAACGGGTCTATATTTCTGAGGCTTTCTCAGACCACACGTCGAAAGTGAATACTTGGCAATGAAACCAGAATTTATGACAGTCTTATTTCTTTGGCTGGCTGTTTATTTTCACATCGTACCACTACAGCGTGTTCCAACAGGTCCCTTCCCGACAAGAATTATATTTATATTAACTATTGTGTATCGATTTCGGCCTTGTCTTTCATATTTCTGGAGTCTATGAATAAGGAATTTAAGTACTGGATTAATTTAATCGACTTTACACTCCTCTAAAAATGTGTGGGGTAGCGTATGTATATATATATATATATATATATATATATATAGAACCTCATGCTGTCATTTTTCAGCTTACAGAGAAATACGTACAATCGACATGTTTATATGTCTAGGACAGATTTTTACACAAATGCACACACACACACAGAGCATAATGCTCTAACTCACAGACACACGCACAGCTACCCCTCCACACATACACACACACACACTTCTATATACATATATATCATACCCTGATACTGTGTGAACCGAGTTCAGCGTTCTTAGGTCTCTGACATTAACATATAATGTTAAACACTTAAACCCATTAGTGCCCATGGTCCATTTTTTATGACCAGAAGGATAATCCATCATATTTCTGCAACACCTGTATTTTTCTGAGATATCTTTAGTTTGTCATCAAGACTGCTGTGTCTTTCAAATATTGTAATAATTTTTTTTTATACATCTAGTATCAGATAAAGTTGCATAAAAAAAAAGAGTTTTGGTAATAAATCAGATCCCAAAAATTGGGGCACTAACAGGTTAATGCAAACAAATTTTTAGTCCCAGATCTCTGAATTTTATAGATCTCTGAGATTGGTCAAGTAATATAAACATCGCTGATGAAACCCACAAAGAAGGGTTAAAAATTGATTAAGACTGGTCATGAAGTTTTCAATTTACGGAGAAATAGCTAATTTTTATTTTTTTTTACCTTTGTATGTCTTCTACGTAGGTTTGTGTAAATGTTAATGTACGAGAGAGAAGCTATTGGTAAACTCGGTTGAACATCAAGCAAAATACCTTGAAGTATATAGTTACAGTTCTTTATGTTTTGAGTTCAAATTCTGCCTAGTCAACTAAGTCTTTCTCTTCCCCGAATCAAAAAAGAAAAAAATCGGTCAACCAATGGAGTCCATTTAATAATGTCATTGTAAGAAGCCAATGAAAGATGGTAAAAAAATAATAGGTTGACAAAATCAGTTGGCTGTGAGGTAAGTAGCTTGCTCATCAACCACGTGGTTCCAGGTTCAGTACCACTGCATGGTACCTTGGGCAAGTGTCTTCTACGATAGCCTCTAGCCGACCAAAGCCCTGAGTGGATTTGGTGGAAAGAAGCCTGTCATAGGCGAATACAAAAAGTAACAAGATTCCAAGAGTGAACATATCTTGTGATATGCTTCTTTATATCTTTCCTTCACAATGCATTTGCAACGGTTAAATACATTTTTATACATACTCCAACTGGTAATCGTTCTCGATCATATAAATTCTTGCATACACGCAAGTTCTGTGTTTTTAGTTAAACAACCTGACGTTTCTAGATTTCAAAATTCGTTGTAGAATTTAAACGATCTGACCAACATTCCAAAAGTAGTGAAAGGTCCCGCCTAAAAACAATACTAATGGAGATTGCAAAAAGCCTGCAACAATCCTATGTGAGGGAGAGAGCAGACAAAGAAGCCTGGGTTATAAAAAATATTAAGTCAAACCCAAAAGTCCTGCTTTCATTATGCAAAAGAAACAGTCTCAGTACGCTACAAAATAGGACCTCTCTTCCAAAAGGATGGCTCCCTCACAACCAGGATCAGTGAGGTACTGAATGACCAATGCAAAAGTTTTTACTACCCTGTTGGAACACAGACAAGTAAACGAACCGGTGTATTTCTTTGTCGCCTCACCTATAACCAGTGAAGCAGTTACGATGGATTAAATCGACGTTAGTGAAAAAGAGATACTACTAACCGCAGGTGAGGTGGACGCAAACTCAACAAATCGTGTAAGCGTGCCCTGGCGAAACCGCTACAGGGAAAGGCTGAAACAGCTAAGACTCTACTCCCTGGAGCGAAGGCGGGAGAGATATGCAGTAATATACATCTGGAAGATCCCGGAAGAGATTGTGCCAAATTTTGGCATTGACAACTATACAAATGCCAGAACAGGTCACCACCGCACAGGGCCAAACATCCCAGCAATGCCATCGTGCTTCAGGACCAGTTACTGCAACAGCCTGGATTTCAGGGGCCCACAGCTCTTTATTAATCTTCCAAAGAGCCTCAGGGAGCTACATAAAGTGGATGCTGGTGTTTTCAAATCAAAACTGGGTCTCTTCTTGTCGAGAGTCCCTGATGAGCCTACCTCGCGGCAGGAGATCCAAATGAGAGTAGCGACATCAAACTCCCTTATTTACCAAAAGCCACATATCAGAGGAGGAGGAGGAGGGAACCCCCTTCGGTCATGAATGACCATGGGATTACCCTCCGAGGCACAAGTCCGGGCAAGTTTATCTGTGGAAGGCCAGCAGTCGCCCATGCATACCAGCCTCCCCTCTCTACGCCGGAACTCGGAACCATGTAATTAGAAAGCAAACTTGTAATCCACACGGTCACACTTTAAATTTAGTGTGTCTAAAACTATTCAAACTTTGTTGTTCTGAATTAACTTACAACAAATATCCAACTTTCTTAACATAATATACAAATTGCTAAGGCGGCTAGCTGGCAGAAACATTCGCAAGCCGGGCGAAATGCCTAGCGGTATTTCGTCTGCCGCTACGTTCTGAGTTCAAATTCCGCCGAGGTCGACTTTGCCTTTCATCCTTTCGGGGTCGATAAATAAAGTACCAGTTACGCACTGGGGTCGATGTAATCGACTTAATCCGTTTGTCTGTCCTTGTTTGTCCCCTCTCTGTGTAGCGGTATTTCGTCTGTCTTTACGTTCTGCGTTCAAATTCCGCCGAGGTCACTTTGCCTTTCATCCTTTCGGAGTCGATAAATTAAGTACCAGTTCCGAACTGGAGTCGAGCTAATCGACTGGCCACCTCCCCAAAAATTAGGGTAGAAATGAATACACAAATTGCTTAGTGAAGGTGCGTTGTTTAGAGGTTAGAGTGTTCGGCTCACGAGTATAAAGTCTTGAGTTCAATTCCCGGCGGCGGGTTGAGTCCTTGAGCAAGACACTTTTTTTCCACATTGCTCCTGTACACACCGCTGGCGAAAGTGAGTATTACTCATATTTTTAAGGGCCATCTTTGTCACATTCTGTGTCACGCTGAATCTCCCTGAAAACTTCATTAAGGGTACATGTGTCTGTGGAGGGCCCAGCCACTTACACTTTAATTTCAGGAGCAGGCTGTTCCTTTGATTGAATCAGCTGGAACCCTCGTCATCGTAACCGGTGGAGTGTCAGTTCTTTTTTTTACAAATTGTTTGAGGCACACTTGTTTAGTATTTAGTTCTAGTTTCCTGTGAACAGACCAGACAAAAGACACGATCAAATATTCAAGGCATGGTTGAGTTTAAAATCTTTATTAACAGTCTTTTTCTTAAATAGATCGGAATGCTATTTCATTCTCCGCATAAATTTTCTTGATTATTTTGAAAATTTCTGTGCTGAATGAAACAGAATTGCGACCTGTATAAATTAGCTTGCATATATATATGCCAGAGGTAAGCAGATAAATGTGAAACATTTATCTGCCGGAGGTAGAGTAATACGCTTTATCATAAAAGCTGCAAAAACATCACAAAAATATCACAAAATATTGCTACTCAGTGTTTCACCTTCCCGTTCGTCAGTCAGCTGGGATTAAGAATAACTGTCCGACGAACGGGAACGTGAAGCTCTGAGTAACAGATTTTGTTATATTTCTGCTGCTTTTACAACACACACACACACAACATATATATATATATAGATATATAATATATATATATATATATATACATACATATATATTATATATATCACACATACATACATATATACATAAAAATACGTGTGTTATATATATATATATATATATATATTATATATATACCACATGTACATACATACACATAAAGACTATTACATGCATAACATCAAATATAAATATATATATATATATATATATATGTATGTATATGTATGTATATCTATACATGTATATTTGTATGTATGCATGTAATAGTGTGTGTATGTATGTATATATATATATATATATATATATATATATATATATATATATATATATATAAGAGAGAAAGTGAGAAGAGAGAGAGAAAGGGAGACAGAGAGACTGGGGAAATCCTCTGCGTGATTGTCATATATAACGTTTAATAGACGAGAGCACTTAATGCCAGATTGTTAGTTTATTTTACTGGAAACCGCCGTAGATTGTTTGCACACCTGATGAGTTGTGCAATTATGACCTAATCGCAAAAACGATTCACAATACCTTCACCCAATTGTAATATATTTTACTACATATACGTTTTGTGTGTGTGTGTATATGTGCGTGTAAGCATGTCTATGGTTATGTGCATGTGTCTGTGTACACCGGGGTAAATCGGTGTAAATTTCTAGTATTTATTTCGTAAGGTCATTAGCGCGTCGATCAAACTGCTTGTCTTTTCTTCTACTCCTTACAGAACACGCCTATGAATTCAAATTCCGTTGGGATCGACTTTTTATCCCTTTTATCTTCCGGGATCGGTAAAACAAGTACCAATCGAACACTGTGGTGAAAATTATCAACTACCCGCCTCCTGTTAAGAATTTCAGGTGTTGTGTCTGTAAAAGAAAGAAAAAGAAGATGAAACGTTTAAAGGGCATAGATGAATTTAGTCCTCCAATAAAAGTCAATAAAGTGGGTGTTCGATTAAATATTGTAGTTGATATAATTGATTAAAACATTTAAAACCTCGGTTCAATCAGTAAAATCAGTCAGATATGGAATTAGTGTGTGGAGGTGGGTTAGAAAACGCGCCTTGCAACCACATGGTTTCGGGTTCGCTCCTGCAATAGATTCGGGTCGACCAATGCATTGTGAATGAATTTGGTAGACAGAAATTGTGTTGAAGCCCGTCGTATGTAGATATTTGTGAGTGTTTACCCACACACAGAGCGTTGGGCAATCGGTGATAGTTTGTTTACGTCCCCGCAACTTGGCGTTTCGGAAAAAAGAGTGATACGATACATACTAGGCGTAAAATAAGTATTAGGCTGTGTAGAGCGGAGTTTTTTGTAGAAAAAGTAGCAGACGATAATTGTGTGTGTGTGTGTGTAATTAGAAATGTGGGACGTACGGAATAACAGGAAAACACACACACATAATAGATGCGGGCCGCCCATCAGTTATCAACCAGATATCACCAGAATTTCGACATATACGCGCGTGTGTGTGTGATATATTCACCCCATAATTTTTCTCGAAACACGCCCTGCCATCTTTTTTTATCTTTTAGTTAAGGGAGAAGGCAAGTACCCCTAACCCTTTACTGGGCCTCCGACTCAAGTGGACGGGAGAGACGAGAAAAATATCCCAAAATCAGAAGCCGGGCATAAATGCGTACAACAGACCAAACTCCGCTAAAAGACAATTCCAATTCACAAGGTATTGGTGTTAAGCCAGACGATGTATAAAATCCTGAAAATAGACACACTGGACATCGTGACACCCTGTTTTCACTGTGCCAGGGGGGCTGGAACATATTTACGGTTGGAATATATTTAATCACACATCTGCTCAATCTCAACTGATCTGCTGGGCAAGACAAAAAAAAATTTTAATTATATTTACACCAAAAGTATATCAATGCATTCTGTTCCAGTGCAATGCGATGATAAAAAGGAAAAAGAAACATTAAAAAATTGTAGGTTTCCACTTATGTTTCCCCTGTTAGTTCAGACCTTATGTTGATACAAGGAATCCTGGTTTTTGATTTGTTAAATACTTCTTTTTGTCTTTACTTAGATTTGCTGGTCTTGTTAGTTTATTATTCTTGCTTTCCTTATTTATTTCTCTATATGTTCAAGTATTTGATTAAACTTACTCAATTATTTATGATACGATTTCTAAAAATTTTTTTTTTTCTCTCTCTCTTTGAGAATGTGAAAATTCTCTGCTGCTTTGATAAATACAATCTGTTATATGACGCAAACAGCTTTCTGCCCACCCATTTCCATATCGAAAACTTTTCCTTTGCTTGTGGTCCAGTCTTAGAGAAGAAAAAAAAAAAAAAAAAAAATATTGTAAAAACATTATTTATTAGAAGCTGCGGTTTCTTTTACAATTCAAAGATAAAAGGAATAAAAATACACGCGTATATATGTGTGTGTGCGTGTGTGTGTGTAATCATACATGTGTATATATATATATATGTGTGTGTGTGTGTGTATGAATCTATGTGTTGGCATATATATATATATATATATATCTATATACTATAATATATATGTGTGTATATATGTATATATTATTTATATTTATATATATATATTACATACCACACATATATATATATAAGTATATATATATTTATATATATATATACATACACACACAATATATATATACGTATATATATATTTATATATATATATACATACACACACACACACACATATATTATATACGATATATATTATTTATATAATATATATATCATACATACATATATATATATATATATATATATATATATACATACATACAATATATATATATATATGAATATATGTAGTGTATATATATATATATATATATATATATATATAGATATATATATATATATACACATTTGTATTTTATTATTTTGCAAATGTATAGCGTTTCTAATGACCTGGTATAAGAACTCAATACTTCAGAAAGCTTCAGAACGACGCGTCAGTCGAGTACAGAGCAGTAATAAGAAATTTAAATGACAAAGTAATAAAAAAAATTAGAAATTGTCATAAACTAGGCGCAATATCGTAAAATGATTAAAAATTTCACTTCTCAACCACAAAGTTTGAGCAAACATCTTTTTCTATAACCTC
The DNA here is from genome assembly GCF_006345805.1 of Octopus sinensis. Classification (NCBI taxonomy): domain Eukaryota; kingdom Metazoa; phylum Mollusca; class Cephalopoda; order Octopoda; family Octopodidae; genus Octopus; species Octopus sinensis. The sequence continues at coordinate 64,652,433 of NC_043003.1, read as the reverse complement.
AACTGTAGAGGCGCAATGGCCCAGTGATTAGGGCAGCGGACTCGCGGTCATAGGATCGCGGTTTCGATTCCCAGACCGGGCGTTGTGAGTGTTTATTGAGCGAAAACACCTAAAAGCTCCACGAGGCTCCGGCAGGGGATGGTGATGATCCCTGCTGTACTCTTTCACCACAACTTACTCTTACTTCCTGTTTCTGTTGTACCTGTATTTCAAGGGGCTGGCTTTGTCACTCTCTGTGTCACGCTGAATATTCCCGAGAACTACGTTAAGGGTACACGTGTCTGTGGAGTGTTCAGCCACTTACACGTTAATTTCACGAGCAGGCTGTTCCGTTGATTCGGATCAACCGGAACCCTCGTCGTCGTAACCGACGGAGTGCTTCCATAACCTCAACTGGACTCAGTTCATAAGAGAAAAGGGAGAGACCAATGCTTTTCGAACTGTTTAAACCCCTTCCTTTATTTTATTAACGCTTTGTCCTTGCTACGACTCAGCAAACTTAAATACACCGGATGCACCCAGTCAGGGCGTTATCTAACGCTACAAGTGCGGTGGATGTCTCTATTGCATATATGGAAATACCCACAAATTCCAATATTGTCTTTAATTATACATTTTGTTAAGGTGACGAGCTGGCACGCCGGGTGAAATATTTAGCAGTATTTCGTCTGTCTATATGTTCTAAGTTCAAATTCTGTTGAGGTCGACTTTGCCTTTCATAGGACAATTCGTTTCTACTCTAGGCACAAAGCCCGAAATTTTTGAGTAGGGGGCCAGTCGATTAGATCGACCTCAGTATGCAACTGGTGCTTAATTTATCGACCCCGAAAGAATGAAAGGCAAAGTCGAACTCGCCAGAATTTGAACTCAGAACGTAAAGACAGACGAAATACCTATTTCTTTACTACCCATAAGGGGCTAACGTTTCTGCCAGCTCGCTACATTTAGCAAGAACATAAAAATAAATTTACTCAAAAGTATTAATTATTCTTTACTTACCTCCACCTGCTCCCTCCTCCTCCCTCCTCCTCCTCCTCCTACTACTACTCCATACTTGTAAATATAATCTACACGCATACAAAAGACGAACACACACAAATTCACGCATATACACAGGCACATATATACATATGTGTGTGTGTTTGTATATATAGACACTTGATTCACACACATTCATACACTGTAGGCGCAGGTGTGGTGATGTGGTTAAACCATGTTGCAGCCACGTGGTTTCATGTCCAGCCCCACTGCGCAGCATCTTTGGCAAGTGTCGTCTACTGTAGCAACAAGCTGTCCCATGCTTTGTAAGTGAATTCGATGGACAGAAACTGCATGGAAGTCCGTCGTACACACACATACACACAATAGTAGTCGATATTTTGACTAAATACCCTTTCAAGGCTCGGTCCCGGCATGGCCATAGTCCAATGACCGACAAAAGTAAAAGATAAAAGCCATATATACACACACATCATACGAAAAGAATTTCCCGAAAAGAATGTCTGCACACTCAGATATAGCTATTATTTACAACACTGGTGTGAGACGATAACGATGTTCTTTGAGGTTGTTTCTCGTTGTCATTACTTTTAAGATGATCTGGGTCTTGAGTATCCTTATCTTTTTTTTTCTTTAGAGTCAGTGTTATAATACTTACAATTTAGGGTTTATGTCGTTGTCAGTCTTTCAGTGTCGAAGGTTAAAATTTCTAGTTGTTATTTATTTGTTTGGTATACCAAACACATTTTCTTTCCTGCATCGACTTATGTTTCTAACTACAAGGTTCACCACAGTTTCATATGCCCATGAAACACTAAATATCTATCAGGCTTACTGTATCTTTGCCACGTGTAACTGTAACCTGCATCTCACTCCGTGTATATATATATATATATATAATATATAATATATAATATATATATATATTACTAATTATATACTATTTATTTATTAATTCGTACATTATTTAGTTCTAGGTAAATGTTTTATCGTATCTTTAATTTTTTTCTATATGGTATGATTTAAGTATGTCATTGTTGAATTGCCACATGGTGGTTCTTCTCTAATTCATATACACGTATTATATATTGTGAAATTTGATTTAGTATTACTAAATTGAATTTTTCCCTGTAAGTTTGGAATCAAATTCCCTATTATTATTATTATTATTACTTTTTTTTTCTTCTTTCAAATTTTCTTCCATTTCTTGCCGAGTGTCTTCCCGACTCCTAGGGCAAAGAAGAAACTCATAGTGTATATTGGTAGGCCATTAAACCAAACTCAGTAGTTCGTTCATTTTTTTTTTTTTTTTTTTTAAAGTTAAATTAAAATACATGAGCAGCAACAGTTCTCACATCGACAATGCTCTTCTCAATACGTGTGATGTACCAGTTAAGACAATCTTTTGCACTTCTTGCAGGGATTGTAAGCCAGGGATCATTCTCATATAATTTTCGGTTCCCTTCTTGATCATTCCTAGTGCTCTACGATCACTGGTATTGTAACCGCCTTAAGATGCCACATTTTCTCAATTTCAATGAGTAGGTCTTATATTTTCTGAGCTTTGCTTGTCAAACTCTTTCGCTGAGATATTATGATCACAGGGGATGCTCATGTCGATCAATAAGCAAACTTTATTGTTTTGGTCTTTCACAACAATATCGGTTTATTGGCCTTGATGGTTCGGTCTGTATGTAATGGAAAGTCCCACAGAATGGTTACATTTTCTCCTTCAGTTACTGCCTCAGGGTGGTGATTATACCACTTGTCGGCAGTTTTGATATTGTAATGCCGACTATTAGCCAGTGGAGATATTGGCCAACTCTGTCATGTCTTAATTTATACTCCACTGGTGCTAAGACTTTACATCCAGAGATTAGGTGGTCCACTGTTTCAATCATGTCGTTGCAGAATCGGCATTTTGGGTCTGCTCCATTTTCATCACATTGGCCTGGTAGTTCCGGGTTAATAGGCTTTGGTCTTGAGCAGCCAGGATGAAACCTTCGCTCCCTGCTTTTAGCCTGAGCTCCGCAGCCACTGATGGGTTTGCTTCTGGTCAACATCGGCTTGTTTGCTGCGGGTCACATATTTGCCGTGCAGAGGTTTCTCCTCCACCTATCAGCCAATTGCTCGTGCGCTTTTTCATTGCCATCATTTCACCTTCTTTGCAACAATAGTTGCCGTACTTCCCTCGGGTTGTTCAGTTTGGTATCCTGCACGAGATCAATAGCAAATTTTTTGCTTTCCTTGATGATAGAATGAAGCTTCTTTCGTCTCTCGTGATTTTCCACGAGCTTTAGCATCCAGTCATTCGATATTTCGAGATATTTGGCCAGTCCAATGTGGTTTTTTGTAAGCTAGTTCAAATTGGATCAGGCCTCGACCTCCTTGGGCTCTGGGAAGGTAAAGGCGATCTACGTCTGCCTTTGGGTGGTGCATCCTATTACAACTCAGCAGCTTGCGTATTTTTCTATCTATATTCTTTACTTCACTCATATTCCAGTTCAACACATTGAGCTATAAGTAACAACTGGAACTGCTAAAGAATTTATAGCTACACCTTGTTACGTGCATTTAGTTCAGATTTCAGGACTGCACGAACTCTCCTATAACATTCCTTCCTGATTTTCTCTTTCATGCTTGCATGCTGAATACCAGAGCCTTCATTTATCCCTAAATATTTGTATGTCTGTTCTTGCTCAAGCTCTCTTATGACTGTCAACATCTAACACGACTGAATTTGTGGTCTTCACTTTCCCTTTCTGGAAAGTGGCCTTGGCACACTTCTCAAGTCCAAACTCCATCCCGATGTCATCGCTGAATGCTTTCACGGTGCGCAATAGGCCTTCAAGTTCATTATTGTCTTTACCATAAAGTTTTAAGTCATCCATATAAAATAGATGGCTTATTTTTTTTATTGGCAATTTTATACCCATACCATGTTCTGTTAATTCACTTGTAAGGGGTATTAGGGCTATGCAGAATATTAAAGGTGAAAATGAGTCACCTTGAAAAATTCCACAGTTGATGTTTTATTATTATTATTATTATTATTATTATTATTATTATTATTATTATTATTATTATTATTATTATTATTATATAATAGGAAAAATAATGATGAGAGACAAAAGAAAGGTTACTAAAAATATATTCTGTTGTAAAATTATTATGTGCACAAAATCATGTACTAAAAATTATAGATATATAAATACACTGAAAAATTTATTAAGGATACATTAAAAATATATAGATATAAGTATATAAATATGCTAAGAATGTATGAAGAACACAATATATAGTCCTACTTACAATAAAACGATATTAAAATCATATACACAGAATGGGTAGAGTGTAGAGAATATTGTAAATCCATATGGAGGTTTATAGTTCGTTAATACATTTTTAAGTGTACTTAATATATTTTTCGTTAATATATTTTTAAGTGTTTTTATATATTTATCTTTAAGAGTATTTATATACAGGGTGCGTAAGGTATTTGAGGACATATTTATGTTTATAAAAAACAGATATATGATAACAGATAATACCTTTATTTATCATAAAATGCGATGAGGATAAAAATAAACCTTTTCTATAATGTTATTTAATACAGCCACCATCAGCTTCAAGAACTGCTTCTATATGAGATCTAAATCATCTACATGCTCAAATCAAGTGGTCCTGGTTCATTTGGACATTGCTCTGACTATGGCAGCTTTCAAAGAATCTTTGGTGTTATGGGCACGTTCGTTGACCTTTCTCACAACAACGCTGCACATGTAATAGTCCAACGGACTCAGATCTGGGGAATTAGGAAGCCAAATGTTAGGGGTTATGGGATCATGAAAATTTTCAGCTATTCGTACCTGTGTTACTTGAGCCATGCGTTATAATGCATATATATATATTGATCTTTACATAGTTTATATACACACATACATACATATATATATATGTGTGTGTGTGTGTGTGTGTGTGTGTGTATGTGTGTGTGCGCGTGCGTGCTGTATATGTGTATTATTTGGTTTGGATCTTACTGCTTATCATTATTAGTACGGTAGCTTCTGTCAGCATGCAATTACGTACATATCAATGGGAAAATGGAGAAAAGAAGAATATTTGTGGAGGACTAATGAGAAACGTACAGCTCTTGTATTCAGGCTATAAATCTCCACTGTATCTTTTACCATAAGTGCACTGGTTCACTTGACAACAAATATGCATTCAAACCTAGAAACGTTAGAGTTCTTCAGAAATAAAACGTAAAAGCAGATTAAGTGTCATTCTCCAAATACTAACGAAAAGAGGCCCAGTGAAAATCCATTGAAATCTGTGACGGTAGAGTCAGTAGATCCAGTGGTAATCCTGGTGGAGTGCTGGTGTGTGGATGAGGAGAGGTGCTGAAAGTTCGGGGTTTCAGATATGCAAGACGAAAGAGCAGGTAGTTTTTTTCATTCTCTCTCAGTTTATTTTCTCGTATTTCTTACTGTTGAAGAGCTTAGGCTCGAAACGTAAAAGACTTTTTCTTTTTTTCCTGAGCGTCAAACTAATACATTGCTTGTTGTTCATGCACCCCTCTTCGTCTTTTGTTTTTCTATAAATTTCAACTACACCACAGACACACACACACCACACACACACATATATATATATATATATATCTATATATATATATATATATATATATCTAATATATATATAATATATTATATATATATATATATATATATATATATACAGTGATGAAATGTTGTCGCTTAATGTGACAGTTGCATGAAAGGGAAGAATACTACTGCTATTTAGCCCCAAGAAACACCATTTCCTGTTGGCCATAACACATTTTCTGTGTTCTTATGTTTTCAAAGGCGAATAAACATCGACAGCTAGCAAGCCCTGCTACTCTAGACTGATGGTGAGCAATAACTCTGAAACTAGTCTCTGGATGGTGGCTTTGCTGACTGGAAGTGTTTATCTTCCCCTTTGAAAACATAAGGACGCAGAAAATGTGTCATTGAAAATAGAAAACGGTGTTTCCTAGGGTTAAATAGCAGTAGCATTCTTCCTTTTCCTGTGACTGCCACATTGAGTTGACAACATGCCACCACTTTATCGTGCTGCTACTGTATAAATCTCTCAGAGAGTTTTAGAAAAGTAATATATATTATATATATAATATATATATATATATATATATATATATATTATATATATATATATATATATACATACAACTTATATATATATATATATACTTAGGCGAAAAATCCGTTGGATTAATCTCGAAATTGATCAATACAGAGATAACGCTTGCTTTCCTCGATTCAGCACGATGTGTATTCATAGTGATGTATATTGTATGTGGTGATTGACGATTTAAAGTCTATTTCTCAGCATATTAGCATAGAATTTTTTAGGGCTGATCGATTACATGGACCCCAGTGCTCAACTGGCACTTATTTCATCGATTCCGAAGCATTTGACCTCAGAACATAAAAGCGGACGAAATGCTGCTTAGCATTTACTCCGGCGTGCTAACGATTCTGCCAGCTGGCCACCTTGCTTCGTCAATAATATTCACTGATTTCTAATAAGGAATCTAAGCCTTACACTTAGTCTAGAGTTGCCTCGCTTGGTATCTGGTGCTGAAGAGAGCAAAGAGGATCGAACTGCATGTACCAATGCATAGAATGCGCCCTGAACTAATTTTGGAGTTTTTAACACCTTTTTTTTTTAATCTAAAGCGAGAATTTTTCTCCATAGTATTTTTTCTCCAGTGAAAATGCCTCTTTACAAGTCAAATATGTTTAGGACATCTTTGAACTCATCTAAAGTTTTCTATAAGTTTTCTATATTTTTTGAAGTTGCATACGTTATCCTTTTTAATATGGAAACAATATAATACCGGTCATAGACATGTGAAAATCTATTAAATGTCCATGGCTGGAAATCCCATGATAGTAGATCGGCAAGTTCAGAAGTGACAGAGAATTAGACAGCAACAACAACAACAGCAACATCAGAGTGTTTTCGTAAACGCAAAGATAAACCAATATTTTGTATGGCATCGTAAACAGGATGCGATTTAAACTTCCTGATTCGCAGTCGCAAATTTTTATGCATGAAAGTCTTGCTAATTTCTACAAGAATTTATAATATATATTAGTATGTACGTGTGTATGTGTCTGAGTGTATGTCTGTTGGTTTCTATATTTATGCAAGAAGTTATTTGGCTTATTTTCTCCCCGTCATTTATCAACGAAATGCTGTTGTCAACAAGCTGCAGAATAAGAAGTTGTTGAATAACTATTAAATAAACACAACTTCTTGAACACTGAATTTAGAAGTTAGTGTTTATGTTGTTAATTAATACTTCTGTTCTTGGGCTGTCAAAAAAATGACAACCATCCAAATAGGTTTACGATTCAGTTTCAGTTTCTAGAACATATATGTATAATATATATATATTAGATATATATATATATGTATATATATATGTGTATATAATATATATATATATATATATTATATATATATATATATAAATATATTATCTATATATATATATATATATATATATATATGAGAGAGAGAAAGAGAAGATAGATAGATAGATAGATGATAGATAGATGATAGATTATAGATAGATAGATAGATATGTGCGGATGAATATACTTGTATATGTATATATGATGTTTATATATGTTAATATATATATATGCATGTATACCTATCTATTTATCTATCTATTTATTAATTTATCTGCATATAATACATATATATATATATATATATATATATATACGTGGGTACATATATACAAACATACATGTAATAATATATATAAACACACACACATATACCTAGGCATATATAGGTATGTATATATATATATATGTGTGTATATATATATATATATAAATACACACATACATATACATATTTATGTATATCTGTATTATTTATATGCATATATGGATATATGTATTCGATGTATGCATCTATGCTTGTATGTATACATATATGCATGTATGTATATATGTGTGTGTATGTATAAATGTGTGTGTATGTGTGTGTGTGTACGTAGTAAGTGTAAAAATTTCTTGATATGATAACAAAAAAGTTTTTACTGACATTCTTTCTCTCTTCTTAACTTTATCTCAACACGGATTTCTTTTTTTTATATATTTTCCTTCGTCAAGTATTTTTACTTTGAAACACAGAGAGACTTCTTTGTCAAACTCTGACGTAATAAACATGTCCGCACTAATTTTCAAAGTTTCCTGTTTTTGTTATTTTGTTTGTTTTGTTTTGTTTTTAGCCTTTCCTCATTTTTATTGGTTAGCGTCCATTTCTGGGTTGTTAAACTGGCCATATACAAATATATGTCAATGAATTGGGTGATAATTTTAACATAAGAGTTAAATTTTCCTACCAAAAAGTACTCAGCGTACAGAGCAACAAAAATCGCTTCCAAACTTAGTGATGTGTAATGCCGTTGTACACAGCCTTATACTATACACTGATAAGCACATACGCACGCACACACAGACACACACATATGCATACATGTATACATATATACATATGTATACATATAAATACATGCTATATATATATATATATATATATATATATACACGCAGGAGTGGCTGTGTGCTATGTACCATATTGTTCCGGGTTCAGTTCCACTCTGTGGCATCTTGGGTAAGTGTCTTCTACTATAGCCTCGGGCAGACCAAAGCCTTGTGAGTGGATTTGGTAGACGGAAACAGGAAGAAGCTTGTTGTATATATGTGCGTGTGTGTGTGTGTGTGTGCTTATGCATGTGTGTGCATTTGTGTGTCTGTGTTGGTATCCCCAACATCGTTTGACAACGATGCTGGTGTTTTTACGTACCCGAAACTTGGTGGTTCGGTAAAAGAGACCAATAGAATAAGTACAAAGAATAAGTTGTGGGGTCAATTTGCTCGACTAAAGTCGGTGCTCCAACATGGCCCAGTCAAATGACTGAAACAAGCTAAAGAAAAAAGATATATATATATATATATATATAGATATATATATTATATATATATATAATATATATATATATAATATATATATATATATAAGAGTGAGTGGACAAACGAAAGAAGGGCACTCAACCAATTTATGGGAGTTACATGTAGAGATCAAAACAGATTGATTCAAATTCGTTGGTACTCTTGTTAACAAGTATTGTCAATCCGGGCAAAATACTTCACAAATCCTCTGTTAATACAAATACACTATGCTTTCTGGTTAGTAAAGAACTCCAGGCATTCCTATATTAAGGTCTGAGGTTGAAGTCCATCGTCACTCAATTTTGTAAATCCATGGCTGCACTCAACAGTTTAACTGGTCTATTTACAAGTAGAAATAATGAATTATTTGTGCACCTTTCACTTGCAATTGTTTCTGATACGCATTAGAGGTACATCATTGTTTCTGTTTACATAACCGAAATTATGCAATGGTATTGAGCTCGTGTAAGCTCCATACCCTACCTAGAAAAAAAAAGTTAAAGAAGCATCGATGACAATTCAAAACAAGCAGGACCTGGAAGATGACATTCCCTCGGGGAAACATATGACCACAAGGGAAGCAGAATTGAGGGCATCTTGTGATAACTGGAAGTGAGATAGGGAAGCAGAGCTGAAAAAGCAGGGACCGAACTGGAGAGAAACAAAAAAGACAGTCCAGAGTGAGGAAATGTTCTCAGTGGCCTGAGGTACAAAGGGGGCGAAGGGTTTATGTAAATAAGGAGTTTATAGTGAAAACGAAAGGTACGCATTGAGTGTTATTTCATTTATTAATTTATAGCAATCTTTATCTCCAACAGCCAGATCATGGGATTTCGACGTACTGCGTCTCTTCTGTGATAGCTGTCTGCTCTGTAAGCTGCATACCAGCCAAATCTCACTGCCAATGATGTATAGAATTTCAGTACTTTTTAGGCACTAATACCACTGGTATCGTTAATAATTATGTTTTGAAGAGTCTGCTGGCTGTCTGCGACAAAACTGTCCGAAAACTCACTGAAATTTTATTTATCGTTGGCACTGAGATTTGGCTGGTATGCAGTTAGCGGTCGGCTATCACTGAAGAGATGCAGTAGGTCGAAATCATGTGATTTGGCAGTTTCGATGCCCATAGCAAACAATTTTCAACTACTAACGACATAAATATGTGTGCTTTTATGCACCATGCGTTCATGTGAGTGGCCCTCTCAAGTCGAATACCGCAGTATTCTACGTTCTAAGTAAATATCAATAGTTATATTGGATATAAAGACTGCCTTTTGACATTAATACTGCTTCTGTCGTTAATAATTATTTTCTATTTATTTATTTATTTATTCATTTATTTATTCATTTATTTATTTATTTATTTACTTACTTACTTATTTATTGCCTGAAACTATCAGTATCTAACGAGGAAAGATAAAAGCTATCATGTCTTCATTAACCTTATTTTGCTGTAATTTAACTGTTACAAATAATAATGATTTCTATTGTTAAGTTAGTGTTAACGTACTGAACGCTACAATCATAAAAAAAAACTGTGTGCCTTTGAAATTCACCTTAGAAGCCTCAAGATTTCAAGTTCAAGCCCTCTGCGTAGTACCTTGGACAAATGTCTTCTGCTATTTAATTTTGTGAGGCATATCTGATAGACGGAAGCTGTCCTATATATGAATGCATGTATATGTGTGTGTGAGGGTGCAATTTTGTGTGAGCGAGAGAGAGAATGCATGTATATATGAGTGTGTGTGTGTGTGTGTGTGTGTGTGTGTGTGTGGTGTGCGTGCGCGTGTGTGTGTGTGTGTGTGTGTGTCTGTGTAGCTTTCTTTAATGCATATCGACGAATCGACAAAGTTTGATAACATTGGCGAATGACCGAGGTTCTTCAAACCTAGCCGTAAAGAACGATGTCCTTTCCATAAAGTTAGACATTCCCTGGTCATTTTCACTGTCATAAATACAATAGAACAATAATTTGTTCACCGCAAGCTTATCGGATTGCAATGGATCTAAGGATCGTCAGAATAGTGAGAGTATCAAAGCAAATGTTTGGTGGCATTTGTTTCAACTATTTATGCTCTGAGTTCAATTTCCACCGAGCTCAACTTTGCCGGCGGAATTTGAACTCAGAACATTAGGACAGATGAGATGCCGCTAAACATTTCGTTCGGTGTGCTAACAATTCAGCCAGCTCACCGCCTTTCAAATTTTGATACATGGCCAGCAACTTCGGGGTAGGGGAAAGTCGATTACATCTACCCCAGTGTTCAACTGGTATTTATTTCATCGACCCCGAAATAATGAAAGGAGAAGGCGACGTCGGCGGAATTTGAACTCAGAACCTAAAGACGGACGAAATACCACTAAGCATTTTGTCCGGCCTGTTAACCTTTCTATCAGCTCACTGCCTTTGCTATAATTCTAAAAATCTGCATCATATTTAAACAACAACAAAAAAATGAGAAAATTACTATATGTAAATCTCACCAAGTGAGACATTCAGCAATAGTTCTTTGGAGTAAAGATTGTTTGCCAACATAACATGGCAGTCCCGGTTTAGGACGAATGTATGGTTTAGGACGAAATATAAGGACACAGATCGTGTCGTATAGCCAGCTGGAGACGATGTCTCCTGGGGCTAAATTATAGTAACATTTGTCCTAAACCAGGACTGCCATGTTATGTTGGCAAACAATCTTTATTCCATATTTAAACAACCCTGAAGCATTTGATTGTGTACATTTTCTACTTTAACCTCATACAAACCAGAAAAACGATAATTTACAAACGTTTTAATCACCATAATCGTGTATTCAAACGTTAACCCACAAAAAACAAATTTACATTCTATTGGGGTTGTGTGCCAGCGAAGAATATTTAACCTCTGATTACAAATGTTCAGCCAATTAACCGCTTAATTAGAGATCGCATTAGGTAGTTGGATAATTGAATAAGTGTTCTTGGAAATTTAATCTGAAAACGTTAGAAGAAAGCTTAGGAGGAAAGAGTGGCTCTCTAATTTTTCTTGGTACCATTTTTGAAGTGATTAAGTGCTAAGTGAAGACTGCTTAGTAATTAGGGTATTCGACTCACGGTTGTAAGGCCGTGAGTTCAGTTCCCGGCGGACCATTGTGTCCTTGAGCAAGACACTTCATTTCCAGTTCCCTCAGCTGGCAAAAATGAGTTCTACCTCTAATGTAAAAGAACCAACCATGTCACATTCTGTGTCACGTTGACTCTCCCTGAGAGTTATGTTAAGGGTACGCGTGTTTGCGGAGTTAATTTCACGATCAGGCTATCTCGTTGATCGGATCAAATGGAACGCTCATAGTCGTAACCGACGGAGTACCAATAAGTTAATTTGTTAAGTGCTTACTAGAAGACCCTATCCTGTCAAATATCTGGCTATCATAAAGCTTATTTTTACTGTACAACCTCCCTGTCTATTCAAAATTTATGAGCCAATAGTCTAATTGCCTTATCTATTTGGCCATTTCTCTTCTAAACATCGTCTTATTTTCTTTTCTCCAACTGCTGCTCTCTAAAACTCTTTGCAATCATCTTGTTTTCAGCTTATCTGTGATATTCTATCCTTTGAACTTCCAGTCAATCAATATCTTTTGAATTTGTGGTCCCTTTCTTGTCTTTCTTTGCGGTCTCTCATGCTAAATGGCCGCAAATCTTGTTGGGGACAAAATTATATAAAAGAAAAAGACAAAAAAAGACACTTTACTGTGTCCGGAATATTTGCCGTAAGAAATGATGAAGTGTATCTTTTTTTTTAATGAAATAAAAATAGAATGTTAAAAGGCTTTATAAAAGTATTAAACAGGCAAGTCTTTATTCAACGTCAAACATGAAAAAAATGTGATGGGGTCAGTTAAAATGCAGTTTCTTACGGTGAGGTTTCCTTAGGCAAAAATATTCTCGGCGAAATTTTCTATAACTATACTTTTCATTTAGTATTTAAAATATACGCTGTGTTATGAAGTTAAGCAGGACAAAGAGAGATAAAGAAAGCGAGAGAAAGTAAAAACGAGAGAGAGAGAGAGAAGAAGAGTGATAGGGAGAGAAAGAGAGTGAGATGTGAAAAGAGAAGTGACAAAATCTGAAGGGAATAAAATGTTAGTAAAATATGTTGACATCCACTGATTGTGGTTAGTGAAAACATGAAATGTATAAAACAAAAGTCACATGCCGATCTCGAGTGATTTAAAAAATGCTTTTTAATATTTCGCGTGACTTTTATCGTAATTTTCATCAACCATTCATAACAACTGCTCGTAACAACTAAGTCAACTAACCTTTACCATGTCGTTCGGTCTGCTGTAAACGGGAAATCTCTCAAAACCTTTCTACTCTAGTCACAAGGCCTAAAATTTGGTGGGAGTGAGGGGGGGGGGCTATCGATTAGATCGACCCCAGTATGCAACTGGTACTTAATTTATCGATTCCGAAAGGATAAAAGGCAAAGTCCACCTCGATGGAATTTGAACTCAGAACATAAAGACAGACGAAATACCCATTTCTTTACTACACACAAGGGGCTAAACACAGAGAGGACGAACAAGGGCAGACAAACGGATTAAGTTGATTATATCGACCCCAGTGCGTAACTGGTACTTAATTTATCGACCCCGAAAGGATGAAATACAGACGAAATACATATTTCTTTACTACCCACCACAAGGGCTAAACACAGAAGGGACAAACAAAGACAGACAAACTGATTAAGTCGATTATATCGACTCCAGTGAGTTACTGGTACTTATTTAATCGACCCTGAAAGGATGAAAGGCAAAGTCGACTTCGGCAGACGCAATACCGCTAAGCATTTCGCCCGGAGCGCTACCGGTTCTACCAATCTTCAAATAATACTCTACCATCTTTTCTAATCTAAGCACAAGGCCCGAAATATTTGGGGAGGGGGCCAGTCGCTTACATCGACCCCAGTACGACAAAATATCGCTAAGTATTTCGCCCGGCGCGCTAATGGTTCTGCCAATCTCTCAAATCATACTCTATCCTCTTAACTGGTTCGCTGATTCCGACCCAGATTTTTAGTCTTATTGGATTTTGTAACAATTCCTGTGCTTCTTGCGAATATAAGAAAATGTCGGCATAGTCATGAGTCGAATGGTTTTGATCTCAGTTCTCCTCAGCTAGAGCTAACTTAGGGTTGAACATCGTCAACAACAATAACAAAGTCACTCAGAGATACCTATTGTCACCATACTTCAGTTGAAATTATCCGCCTATCGTTATATGCAATTGAAGCAGTCTTAAAATAAAATAGCCAGCCATCTATGTACCATACTTCATGTAAATACATCGTTGAAATGCAATTTATTCACCCAAGCATAACATCTTTTATGTAGGGGCTGTGGTTAAAAACACAATATATATATATATATATCAGAGATGAAACTCGACACAGCAGTGGCTATTGAGAACGCTAGTTGTGCATTTTTGCCTAGTTGTGCTTATCAATAACCTATACTCACAACCATGCTTAGATGAAATATGTCGCCTCCGATATATATGTACTCGTACTTTGTACTTGGGATCACGCGCATGCGCATGCAGATATATATATAAATTGGCCTGCCTGCCAAACCAGTGGAGTGGCATCATTCGAAAGCGACAACAATGCGAGGAAGCGCGTAACTTCCAATAGTCTATATATACACGCACGCACATACGCAAACACACACACACACACACACACACACACACACACACACACACACACACACACACACACACAAAGGTATATCTTCTTATTTGCTGACTTCCTTAACAAGTGCCCTATTCATTTTAGAGAATTTTGAAAAGTGGTTTCCTCTTGGCTTTGTATGCATCTATAACGAAGAAAAAAGTGGTAAACGATAAGGCTTGGATAAGTTGAATAAGCGACGACTTATTGCCCTCGTTATAAATATAAGATTGTCAAAAGAGAATGATGGCTATATTACAGTCAGGAACAAGGACTTAAATGATTTCAGTTCTGCTCGGCCTGTTGATGTGGCTGTGGTCTGCTGTCTGTTGTGGTAACGATGACGACCGAAGGCTGGTTGAAGAAAGCTGTGGGACAGACTGGATTTCTGGTTCATCGACGCTGGTCCAAAGAGACGTGGTGTGTGGTCAATGGCTGCTGCCAAAGACCAAGCGAGGCAGAAGACAAGGGTTTTTATAACCTTGGGTAGGCTCCAGAGACAAAGTGGTCTTTCCCGCGTTGAAAACAAACTGTTGCAAACACGCGATTGGACAGTTACTAACCGACCAATACATGCAACTAGTTTGGCAAGCCACTGGATTATGTGACTCAATGGAAAGAAAAGATCTGGTGAGTATTGTACTAATCTCTCGCCATAACGCGATGTATTATTTAAGCTTACGTCGATTCCTCCGTAGTGTTTTGCGTTTATGATAAAATAAATATATACAAATTATAAAAAATAATAAAATTATCCAGTACAGTACTGTTTCTACTTCGCGGATTTTTACCTATCGCGGGGGGTGAGGGAGTTTGGAACGTAACAGTCAAGGAATTGCTGTACACTTGACGATAGTCAAGGAATTGCTGTACACTCTTCTGCTACACTTCTTTTCCCTCTATACTAAGTTATCAACGACAAACAGACACGTTCCCTAAACCTCTCTTATGAACTCACGAAGTGGAAAACCGAAACAGTTACTGCAAAGTAATTTGTCCAAAGCTCGATGTCCCGCCCACCGACAGCTCCGGACTGGTTCTTTTACTTTATCTACACTGAAACGATAACAGGCAAAATTGATGTCAACAGGATTCGAACTCAGAACGCAAAGGCCCAGAATACTCCTAAATGGTGGAGTAGAAAAGCAATTTGCCGAACGCTGTAAACGTTTCTAACAATTCACCCATATGTGTAAGTCTGTGTGTTATACATCCACATCTGCGCATACACACACATACTCACACACACACACACACACACACACATGTCTTTGCATATATATGTGTACGTGCATATGTATGGGAATATATATATATATATATATATATATATATATATATATATATATATATATAATATATATAGAGTGGCTGTGTGGAAAGTAGCTTGCTTGCCAACCACATGGTTCCGGGTTCCGTCCCACTGCGTGGCACTTTGGGTAAGTGTCTTCTACTATAGCCTCGGGACGACCAAAGCCTTATGAGTCGATTTGGTAGACGGAAACTGAAAGACGCCCGTCGTATATATATATATATATATATATATATATAGCAATAATAATTCTCTAAATGAGATATAGACAGTAACTGCTCCATAACATAAGGGACTAAAGCCATCTGAATATGGCTAGGGACAGGGCCCGTGTGTGGTTTCCGCTTCATCGGGGAATTATCTCCCTTTGCAGGATAGAGGACGCCGTGATGGTGTCAAGCCTATCTAGCGACGTTGATGTTCGCCTGGGGCTAAATGCAACAGTAACACCCCCCACCACCCTGCCCTGTCCCTAGCCATATTCAGATGGCTTTAGTCCCTTATGTTATGGAGCAGTTACTGTCTATATCTCATTTAGAGAATTATATTGCTGTCGAACAGATTTTCGAAATCAGCAAATGTATTTTGCTTGAAAATCTATATATAAATATCCTGCAGAGTGAGTTGTTCGTCGAGAAGCGGTGCCTACCATACGTTGATAATAGGCAAACACTTGAAACCTAGGTCCGTGTGTGGTTTCCGCTTCATCGCGGAATTATCTCCCTTTGCAGGATAGAGGACGCCGCCGTGATGGTGTCAAGCCTATCTGGCGACGTTGATGTTCGCCGGGGCTAAATGCAACAGTAACACCCCCCACACCCTGCCCTGTCCCTAGCCATATTCAGATGGCTTTAGTCCATTATGTTATATATATATATATATATATATACACACATATATATATATGTGTATGTATGTGTGTGTACCCCTGCCATCGCTTGACAACCGCTGCCGATGTGTTTACGTCTCCTAACATAGCGGTTATATATATATTCTTCCCTCCTTTTATTTGTTTCAGTCATTTTGACTGCGGCCATGCTCGAGCACCAGTTTTAGTCGAACAAATATATATATAATATACATACACACACACACGACTTAGTGAGCAAGAATATGTTTACATATACATACATTTGTGCATGTATACATATACATGTAAATGTGAGTGTATGTATGTATGTACCTATTTAAGTACACAAAAAGAGTAAATATCATAAGCCATTTTAAAAGCCTCTGATTATGAACAACTTTCCACCAAGGACGTTCGCTGGTCAACGAGAACACTTTCGTCAGCCATGTAACCAGTAGGTAGTCGGTAAGATTTCTTTTATAAAAGCTTATTTTTTTTGTTCAGCTGACACCTAAACGCTTGGTTTAGTCTAGTTCTAAACGTTTGTAACCCTTACAGGATGCTGGCTGTTAAGGCATAGGCGGCGTTTAGTTGGAAAGATCAATAGCAGGGCGGAAGTAATTTAATATTTAGATATTTCTCAGATAACTTTACACTAGTTGATACGATAGCATCTGGTACATAACTATGCACATTGATAGCCATCTCTCTTGCTAAAAGTAGCTCTTACGCTCGTTTCTCTCTCTCTCTCTCCTCTCTCTCTCTCTCTCCCTCTCCCTCTTCCTCTCTCTCTTTCCTTCTCTCTCCCTCCCCCTCTCTCTCCCCTCTCAACCTTACTCTTTTCTTCTCTCCCCGTATCTGTATTTTCTATACATACAGGAGTGGCTCTGAGGTAAGAAGCTTGCTTGCTTTCCA
>NC_043003.1:64607096-64629596 GCF_006345805.1 Octopus sinensis | reverse complement strand
TTGCTATGAGTGCCTTGGCTTATCTATATATCTATCTAGTTACCTGTCTATCACACCATTTTCCCGTCAGTCTGTCTATCTATCTATCTATCTATCTATCTATCTATCTATCTATCTACATATGTGCATGTGTGTATGTATGTATGTAGGTAGGTAGGTAGGTAGGTAGGTCGGTAGGTAGGTAGGTAGGTTGGTTGGTAGGGAAGTTGGTATGTGTATATATGTATAAATATACATATACGGTCACACACACATGTATATATATATATATATATATATATATATATTATATATATATATATATATATATATATATATATATATATATATTATATATATATATA
Organism: Octopus sinensis; assembly: GCF_006345805.1. NCBI lineage: Eukaryota > Metazoa > Mollusca > Cephalopoda > Octopoda > Octopodidae > Octopus > Octopus sinensis. The sequence continues at coordinate 64,629,252 of NC_043003.1, read as the reverse complement.
CGTGTGTACATATACATATATGTGTGTGTGTGTATTTATATGTATATATATTATTTATTATATTATATATATGTATGTATAGAAATTCAGGGTGAGTACTTGATAATTGTAAGCACCTGTATATACCGTTGGTGGTGTAGGTGGTGGACTAAATTAATCAAAATAAAAACATGATGCCAAGGATTCAGCGGTACATATGATTCGGGCCTTTATTAGACGGATTTATAACAATGCATAATGTGTGTGTCTAATCTATTGATGTATATATATATATATATTATATATATATTATATATATATATATATATTATGGTAGTTTTGACTTTAGAGTCCCTCGTAGCGTGTGGCATTTATTATGGTAATGCCCTTAATATAAATAAATATATTTTAAGGGAATAATTAATAATTTTCCCTTATGAGATTTTTCGCGCTAACTACTTGATAAATTCTTATAAAGATTTTATCCTATTTTTAAATTTTATATATATATATATATATTCACACCTTATCTAAATGAATTAGCTCCCAGATAATTAACCCCAATTCACTTAGTTTCGACACCATCCCCGTTGCCACCAACTGACGTATTCATATTCATTCTAAGTATACTCCAAAACTGTGTCAAATAATAATCGGAATAGTTGGTAAGGCATTGAACCTAATCTACTTTCAGGTGAATAGAGAAAGGCTTGTTTAATGTTTGGGTTGTTTAGAGAAGGAGGTGTTTAATTGTTCATTTACGTTGTTATCAATTATACCTAAGTTGTTTGAATCATGTCCACGTCGTGAGTCACACAGACACAGCGCAAGCAAGCAAGCAAGCTTTCTTGTCATCGCGTCTCCTGCCAGATTGCTCTGTGAAATGTGTTAATGGTTTCATGCGGTCTATTATATCGTGTCTTACACACTGTTTCTTTTATATCTTACAAACAACTAATCCTCGGTTTCCGAACTTCGTATTGTTTCGATGATTTACTCTTTTACACGTTTCAGTCATTTGACTGTGGCCATGCTGGAGCACCGCCTTTTGTCGAGCAGATCGACCCCAGGACTTATTCTTTGTAAGCTTAGTACTTATTCTATCGGTCTCTTTTTGCCGAACCGCTAACTTACGGGGACGTAAATACACCAGCATCGATTGTCAAGCAATGTTGGGGGGGGGACAAACACAGACATACATACATACATACATACATACATACATACATACATACATACATACATATATACATACATACATACATACATATATACATACATACTACATATATATATACATATATATATATATATATATATATATATATATATATATATATTATATATATATACATATATACGACGGGCTTCTTTCAGTTTTCGTCTATCAAATCCACTCACAAGGCTTTGGTCGGCCCGAGGCTATAATAGAAGACACTTGCCTAAGGTGCCACGCAGTGGGACTGAACTCGGAACCATGTAGTTGGTAAGCATGCTACTTACCACAAAGCAACTCCTACGCCTATAAAATCTTATCGCCCGCAGAGGGACTGGAACCCGCGACCCTCAGATTTCATCACTCGACTGTACATAAAAATCTGATGCTCTACTGACTGAGCTGTGCGGGCTGATTTGAGAAATAATTTTTTAAAATGATATAATATAGATATGAAATAATAATGATAACAACAACAACAAAATAATAATAATAATAACAATAATAATAATGGTTTCGAATTTTGTCACAAGGGCAGCAATTTGAAGGGAGGGGATGAGTCGACTTCATGGACCCTAATGTTCAACTGGTACTTATTTTATCGACTCCGAAAGGATGAAAGGCGGAATTATTATTATTATTATTATTATTATTATTATTATTATTATTATTATTATTATTATTGTGTTGTTGTTGTTGTTGTTGTTGTTGTTGTTGTTGTTGTTGTTGTTGTTGTTGTTGTATTATTATTATTATTATATTATTATATTATTATTAAGGCGGTGACTGACAGAATCGTTAGCACGCTGGACGAAATGCTTAGCGGTATTTCGCCCGTCCCTACGTTTTGTGTTCAAATTCCACCGAGGTCGACTTTGCCTTTCAGCCTTTCGGGGTCGATAAATTAAGTACCAGTGAGACGATGGGGTCGATGTATTCGACTAATAACCTCCACCAAAATACCTGCTATTGAGGCAAAGTTTGAAACCATAAATATTATTATTATTTAGAGAGCAATGCATGCCATCAAAGTAACACTGGGGTACAAATATTCGAAGCTCAGTATAGCCATCATAACTACCCATCCGATGAGGGTACACCAGACACATGCATCACAACCATATGTGCGCGACATGGTGATCTCATATGAAAACGAACATCACATGACCTTGCAGGTGGGCGCCCAGTTAGAATTTCTTTCGGTCGAGTAACCCATCCCATTCAAAAGGTCCCTGAATAAGGATTATTTAAAGATATTGAACGAAACACCCTCGTTTCCAAAGGTGAATTATCCAAACCTCCAAGAATTCCTCTGAACACATGGCTATGATGCACCCCCACAACTTCTGCTCATGATCAGAGATGCACGTATCGTCAGCCACCAAGGAACATGCTCAACTGATGAAGGTCAAACAACTGACAAGCAAATCTGTGGTATTGAGCAGAATATTTACTGTAGCCCATCTTTTATACCAAGACAAAATAATGTACGTGATAATACTTCCAAGATGGGAAGCCATTAGAGTCACTGCCTTTTACTGCATCAGGACACGAGCTGGCAGAATTGTTAGCACGCTGGACGAAATGTTAGCTGTATTTCGCCCGTCTCTACGTTCTGAGTTCAAGTTTCGCCGAGGTCGACTTTGCCTTTTATCCTTTCGAGATAATCGACTCATCCCCACTTCCCCAGGCTGCCCTTGTGGCAAAAATTTGAAATAATAATAATGATAATAATAATAATAATAATTATTATTATTATTATTTTTATTTTTATTATTATTATTATTATTATTATTATTATTATTATTATTATTATTATTATTATTATTATTATTATTATTATTATTCAGTAGTTTTATTTTTATAGCGTGCTTTCACTTCACTACCGAGCGCAGCTCTGTGTGCCTTGGGTATGTGCTGTGATTTGTTGTGATGCTCTGATGGTTATTGTATGGAAAGTGTTCTGCGTAGGATGTGTGCAGTGCCTAGTAGTGCAATTTTCTGTATGTTATATGTGTTTGTAAGTCCTGGCGTTTTTGTTATGTATCTGTCTGAATATTTTTTATCATGCTTAATGCACCTACCATGATAGGAATTGTTTCTGTTTTTTAGATTCCCCATTCTGGTTACCTCTATTTCCGGGTCTTTGTATTTTGAAAGTTTCTCCATTTCTTTTAGAGACACGTTGTCATCTGCTGGTATTGATATATCAGTTAGAAGGCATTTTTTTTCTTCATGATCTCTGACAACTATATCTGGTCTGTTGGCCTTAATTTCTCTATCTGTGTGTATCGGCATATCCCAGAGTATGGTTGCTTTCTCGTTTTCTGTGACCTTTTCTGGTGTGTGCCTATACCATCTTTTTTCTGTTGTTATTCCATAATGTTGGCATAGCTTCCAGTGTATGTAGGTCCCAGCTCTGTCATGTCTGTGAATATATTCCTTCTTAACCAAGACTGGGCAGCCAGAGATAATATGATTTATTGTTTCTTGTCCTTCTCCACATATTCTGCAGTTACTTGTTATATTTCTTTTCATTACATGTTTTTGGTAATTTCTGGTGGGGAGGCTTTGTACTTGTGCTGCAATTAAAAATCCCTCTGTCTGCTTTGAGTCCTGAGCTTCTCAACCATTGCTGGGATTTTTTCTTTGTCTATTCTTTTGCATTAGTTTAGTCCAGTATTTACCATGAAGGGGCTTTTCTTGCCATCGTTTTATCATGGTTCTTTGCTGCTCTAGTTTTAGTTTGGATTTCATTTGTTTTATAGCTTTTGTTGTTTCTTCATCTTCTTCTTTATATTTGTTAGGTGGTATGATTTCTTGTTTGTATTTGTCAGCTTCCTTAAATACTAAGAACAGTTTTTTGTTTTGCTCGTGTTTTGCCGCTATTTGTATCAGTTTTCCTTCCCTCTGAAGTAGATATTTTTGCAGTCCTGAGGTGGTTATTTTATAGTAGTTTTCCAGCTGTATAAGGCCTCTACCACTTTCTATACGTTGTATGTATAGTCTTTCTTTGTCAGATTTTGGGTGATGCATCCTAGATCCTGTCATTATTTTTCTTGTTTTCCTATCTATTTTGGTCAGTTCATTTAGTGTCCAGTTAAGGATATTGTAGCTGTAACTTATAACTGGGACAGCTAAAGTGTTAATACCTATTATCTTGTTTTTAGCATTGAGCTCTGTTTTTAGTATTGATCTAACTCGTCTATAATATTTTTTTTTATTTTCTCTTTCATTTGTGTGTGTTGTGTCTTATCTAGTTCATGGATTCCTAAGTATTTGTAAGTTTGGCTTTGGTCTAATTCTTTTTTTCATTGGTTTTATCTAGTGTGATGTTGCTACTCTTAACTAGTTTTCCTCTTTTCAGGGTTACTTTGGCGCATTTTCTAATCCAAATTTCATTTCTATTTCTTTGGTAAATCCATGAACTGTCTTTAATAGTGTTTCCAGCTGTTTGTCATTTGCAGCGTATAGTTTTAGGACATCCATATATAAAAGGTGGCTGATCGTTTTGCCGTAACATTTATATCCGCATCCAGTTCTATTTAGCATATCAGATAGAGGTGACAGTGCCAAGCAGAAAAGGAGTGGAGAGAGCGTGTCTCCCTGGAATATTCCTCTTCTAATGGGGATGGCTTTGGTTTTCATGAGTCCCTCTTTTGTTTGGAGCTGTAGCACTGTTTGCCATTTATTCATAGTGTCCTATGCATTTTATAATTGTTGGTGCTACTTTGTTAATGGCTAGTGTTTCGAGGATCCATGTGTGGGGGATGCTATCAAACGCCTTTTTGTAGTCGATCCAGGCCATACTGAGGCCTTTCTTCTTTCTGTGGCTGTCTTCAATTATGGCTTTATTGATCATTAGTTGATCTTTACAGCCATATGAGCCTTTGCGGCATCCTTTCTGCTCTTCTGGAAACAGGTTGTTTTCGTCCAGGTGCTTGTTCAATCTTTGCGATATTACTGCAGTAAATGCCTTGTACATTGTAGGGAGACAGGTTATAGGTCTGTAGTTTTCGGTTTGCTGTCTCATTTGATTTGGGAATTAAGATGGCTTTCCTCTTCGTCAGCCATTCAGGCATTGTCTCTGGCTCTGCTAGTATGTTGTTAAAGTTTTCAGCCAGCTTTTTGTGCATTCCTGTTAGATATTTCAACCAGAAGTTGGGGATCTTGTTATGCCCAGGTGCCTTCCAGTTGCTTATTATTATTATTATTATTATTATTATATTATTATTATTATTATTGTTATTATTGTTATTATTATTATTATTATTGTTATTATTATTATTATTACTATTATTATTATTATTATTGTTATTATTGTTATTGTTATTATTGTTATTATTATTATTATTATTATTATTATTATTATTATTATTATTATTATTATTATTATTATTATTATTATTGAGTGAGCGAGCAGAGCATGCCATCAAAGTGACACTGGGGTAAAATATACGAAGCCCAGTATACCCATCATGACTACCCGTCTGATAAGGGTACACCAGGCACATGCATCACAACCATATGTGCGCGACATGGTGATCTCATATCAAGATAAACAGCACATGACCTTGCAGGTGGAGCCCAGTTAGAATTTTCTTCAGATCGAGTAACCCATCCTGCTCAAAAGGTCCCTGAATAAGGGTTGTTTAAGGACGTTGAACGAAACACCCATGTTTCCAGAGGTGAATTATTCAAATCCCAAAGAATCCTTCTCAACACATGGCTATGATGCTCCCCCACTACTTCTGCTCGTGATCAGAGATGCACATATCGTCAGTCACTAAGGGACATGCTCAACTGTTTAAGGTCAAACAACTGACAAGCAAATCTGTGGTATTGAGCAGAATATTTGCTGTAGCCCATCTTTTATACCAAGACAAAACAATGTATTATTATTATTATTATTATTATTATTATTATTATTATTATTATTATTATTATTATTATTATCATTATGTGACTGCAATTAAATGCGTGTGCAATGAGTGAGTAAAGGAAGTCAGGGAGTGCTCCTACACCTTTCCTAAGACTTTTATCTCTTTCCTTTTAAACTGTTCAAGCAATTTAGACAACTTTCTGCCATATTATCTAGCGATGATAATTTCTTACAGGAAATTACGTGTAGTCCCATTGTTTGTTTGTAAAGTGGCTTTCATCTATACATACACACACCAAGCGCGCGCACGCACATACATACACGCACACACACACACACACACTCACTCACTGACTCACTCACTCACTCACACACACATGTATATTTCTGTATATACGTACGTCTAACTAGGTCAATGTATGTATACGTAAGTGTGCGTATATCTCTCTCTATATATATGTATACAACACACACACACAACACACAATATATTATATAATACATATATATGTATATATATATAATATATATATATATATATCTATATATATATATATATATATATATATCTAACACATATATATATATATACATTAATATGTATATTATATATATATATAAAACTATATAATAATTATTATATATATATATATAACACAATATATATAATTATTTAGTTATTTAGCTTTAAGTTAATTAGATACATGCATACACATATACATACATACATACATACATACATATATATATATATATATATATATATAGAGAGAGAGAGAGAGAGAGAGAAGATAGATAGATAGATAGATAGATAGATAGATAGATAGATAGATAGATAGATAGATAGATAGATAGATAGATAGATAGATAGATAGATAGATAGATACGGAGAGGTACAGAGATGTACATAATTTATATAAGTATATATATATATAATATATACATACATACACATGTGTGTGTATGTGTGTGTGCGTTTGTAATATATACATATGCAATTATAAATTATGCACTTATATATATATCATAACCAAGGAAACACAAACACACACTCTCACACGCGCACGCACATTACCATATATGTGTATCTATAAAATCTGGTTCATTTTATGACAACATAGTCAACAAGTATTTTTTAGTTCAAGAGGAATGGCCAGCAAAGGTCAAAACTTGACCTACTCCTGATATAGTCACAGTGGTGGTGACTCCTCTCTGAAGATGAAATCATTTCTGGTTTTGAGCAATTATTCAGAAAAAAGGCATCTTGCATGAAAAGGTTTAATTGCTTCTGTTATTCGATCTGGTTCCTACAGTTGAACACGTGTACGGCTACATGAATCCTAACACGACACAGACACATACTTGCAGCTACACACACGCCCACACACATTTATGTATATATATATATATATATATACAATATATATATATATTATATATATATATATATATAATAAATATTAGGGAATAAATCCAAATTTACAGGAAAAATCAGATTTAATATAAATCCAATTTTATAGTAACATATTATAAATATTATTAGAGACAAAACCACTATTTGCAAAACAACAAGGAAAGACTTATCAATACTAAATTTTATAAATTTATAAATTTTATGTATTGATAAGTCTTTCCTTGTTTGTTTTTGCAAAATAGTGTTTGTCTCTAATAATATTTTATATATATAATATATATATCTATATAATATATATATACTATATATGCACGCATGCATATATACACACACATACACGCATAAGATAAAATATACATACGTACAATCATATATGTTTATGCGTGCATGATTTAGAATCTCTGATGTCTGTCTGAGTGTGTGTGTGTGTGTGTGTGTGTGTGTGTGTGTTGTGTGTGTGTGTGTTAATATATAAATTCACGATGGAACGAACATATATGTGCGTATGTGCATATGAGTTAATGTCTGTGATATAAATAGGGCTTTGAATTTATATCTCTACTTATGTCTTATGAATTAATTAATGTAAACTTTAACAGAAAGATCTAGAGGTCATATACTAATGAGCTGAAGGAAACAGCATCCAGTTTAATGCTAGAAAATTCTTATCTCCCAGCCATCATTCAGCTTGTGCTAACACGTTGCAACAAAGGTACTTTGGACCAAAAGGAGCGGCAACCCCAGAGTCGAACACAGTGCGGTACCTGGGTATTGATATGAACCATGATGCACTGTTTTATGTACATATTACCAATATGGTGGCAATGTACGGGCGAATGGCTGGATAGATTCTGAGAACTTTCGAAATAAGGGACCAAGAAACTATGCTGACCCGATAGAGGATATTTGTCCTCAGTCTTCTAGACCGCTGATCTTAACTATGGTCCCACCACAGCGTCAATTTAATAGCGGAACTTGAGGCAGTTTCAGTGGTGCTACACCAAGAAGATTGCATCAATGAAATACTTGAGCAACTGAGAGATAGTGACAGAATTGCGGCTCTACTCCCTCGAACGAAGTCAGAAGAGATATTCGGTGATATAGATACGGAAGATCCTCGAGGAACTGGTATGAAACTTTGACATCGAAAGTTATGTGATCCCGAACAAGATGCCACTGCACTGTTTGAAAGGGCCCACCCATTATGTTTAGAGTAAGGACCAGATACTGCAATAACTAGGGATTCAAAGGCCCGCAGCTACTTCATATCTTGGCGGAGAAAGAACCTGAGATCTACACGGAGTTGGGATAGAGGTTTTCGAAAAGCATCTTGACTTTATACTCTCCATGATCCCAGACGAACCTAAACCTCAGCAAGAAACTCAGATGAGGGAAGCACTATCAAACTCTCTCATTCACCAAAAGCCAACGACATAGGAATGACCATAGAAAAGTTGATAATACCGATGGTTCCCTAGCATGGCCACATAAATACATAAAAGGATAAAAGAATGTGTAATTTCTTGTGTGTGTCCTTATTTTAAGATCATAGGATACGATGTGGAACGCAAGTACAGCTGAGTGGTTAAGTAACCCACTTCGCAATCAGGATATATCGGGTCCGATCCAAATACATGTTGTCTTGGACAAGAGTCTTTTATCAAGACTCAAGATCATGTCAAGCTGATACTGCGTGGAAGTTGCGCAAACCTCCACAAAGTATCAGCCTGACATACCCTTGTGGAATGCTCAGCTATCCACATACTGATACAATGAGTAGTGTGTTCCGTTGATTAAACCGTTGGCACACTCACAGTCGAATATAACAGATTCATCAACAAGGTACGATTTGAGAAGAATTTCGCTGCTATTTATAGTTGATCGAGCGACCACGATGATGTCCTTCCTTGACTCGTTGAGAATGGTATATTAAGTAGCAGTCATTGCAAAGTCATCGCAGTTAAAGGCTCATTATTCTGACAACCCATTGACCTATATTCTTAGTGCTTCAAATACTCTTTGAGAAAGAGTAAATTTACTGTTGTCTTGGAAGTAAACCAATTAAATGGAAGCATTACTATCTGAATATTTTTAGAAGCACAGAATATTTTCATTTTTAAACTGATCGTGAATAAACCTGATGAGAACTGAAACAAGATTCTGGTCGACTGCAGGTATCTTTTACCGCAGTCGATATAACAATTACAAATTTTGGCACAAGGCCTGAAATTTTAAGGAAGGAGATCAGACGATTACATCCACCCCAGCACCCAACAAGTAATTATTTTATTGATGCCGAGAAGATGAAAAGTAAGATCGACCGCGATAGCATTTGATTTAGAATGTAAAGGCAGGATACTCACGAATGGGGCGACCTTAATCAGAAAGCTGCACAAACAGAATTGGCTAAACAACATAATCATACCACTACCTGAGGGATTTTAATTCTATTATTTTTACCTCTGCCTTCACTAAGGTGGAGGTGTTCTTTTCAAACACAGTCGTGTTTGTTTGTCCGTGGACAAGATATCTCAAGAACCGCTGGATGGATTCGGATGAAACTTTCAAGGATGTTTGGCATCGTGACTGGCACGAACTGATTAGATCTTGGGATCGATCCGGTACCGGACAAGGATTCTGAATTATTTTTCCTGTTTTTTACTTAATTTTTGAAAGAGGTCTGGTTCATTTTTAGTATTCTCGTTTGTGAGAGCAGTTGAGTTTATTTCAGATATTCTCATTCTAAAAATCATCTCTGGCTAATCGTTGAGCGGATGTTGGTGTTGTTTGGGCGGAGGATTGAGCGCTCTATGTGCTCTTGTTGGGCTTTTTTTCTTGTTTATTTTAGCGCGAAGTGCTTTGATGAGGATCAACGCAATACCAGTGACTTCTCGAACTACTGACCCCCACCCACTAATGGTTGTTTAGAACACTATCAATGCAACCAAAAGAGCTTTTGACTAAAGAACAAATCTGTATATTTATTTTGAGTAGGGGCTCAGAAAATAAAGCTACAACAATAAAGAAGTAAAAACAAATGAGTGCTAGTCTGGTGACTAATAAACGTTACATTGGACAAAGCTAATTGACGGGTTTTGTTGTTTCATCAACCACTTGAACGATGTTATCTCATCAATTAATTTTAACGATGTACATATAGAAAGTATCATGTTAATAACTATGACAAAAGATTCCTTTTTATATATTTTTGTCACTGGGGTGACACAAGAATTTCTAAACTAGTGAAACAATTGGAACTCACTGTTCACTTCCTTTATATAATCTCTTTAGGTTTGTATAAACGATACCAATTTTTACAGCTATATTTTCGATAAAACGAATTTAACTGGTTTTAGATTTTTGGTACAAGGTTTAAAGCGAGGACCGAAGTCGAACACATCGACCTTACTGCTCAACTGGGAATTCAACGACTTCGGAAAAAAAAAATAAAGACAAAGTTGACTTAGGTGGAATTCGAACTCAAAAAGCCAAGAGAAATGTTGCTAAACAACGTTTGCTCGACGAGGTAACAATCTGTCAGTTTGTCGCCTTGAAAGGCGGTGAGCTGGCAGAGTCGTTAGCACACCGGGTGAAATGCCTAGCGGTATTTCGTCTGCGTTACGTTGTGAGTTCAAATTCCGCCGAGGTCGACTTTGCCTTTCATCCTTTCGGGGTCGATAAATTAAGTACCAGTTACGCACTGGGGTCGATATAATCGACTTAATACCTATGTCTGTCCTTGTTTGTCCCCTCTGTGTTTAGCCCCTTGTGGGTAATAAAGAAATTGAAATTGGTATTTCATCAGTCTTTACGTTTTAAGTTCAAATTCCGCTAAGGTCGACTTTGCCTTTCATCCTTTCGGGGTCGATTAAATAAGTACCAGTTACGCACTGGAGTCGTTTAATCGACTTAATCCGTTTGTCTGTCCTTGTTTGTCCCTTCTGTGTTTAACCCCTTGTGGGTAGTGAAGAAATAAGTATTTCATCTGTCTTTAGAAAGGCGGCGAGCTGGCAGAAATGTTAGCACGCCGGGCGAAATGCTTAGCAGTATTTTGTCTGACCCTACGTTCTGAGTTCAAATTCCGCCGAGGTCGACTTTGCCTTTCATCTTTTCGGGGTCGATTAAATAAGTACCAGTTACGCACTGGGTTTGATATAATCGACTTGATTCGTTTGTCTGTCCTTGTTTGTCATCTCTGTGTTTAGCTCACCGGGTGAAATGCTTAGCAGTATTTCATCAGTCTTTACGTTTTAAGTTCAAATTCCGCTAAGGTCGACTTTGCCTTTCATCCTTTCGGGGTCTATAAATTAAGTACTAGTTGCGTACTGGCGTCGATCTAATCGAATAGCCCCCTCCTTCAAAATTTCGGGCCTTGTGTCTGGAATAGATAAGTCTGTCGCCCTGATAAAAGTATTTAGATATATATAATTTAGTATTTTATTCGCGTTTATCTTATTCAAAAACTCATAATCCTCATTTCTTATCAGTTTTTATGACATTGTCAGAGTGGGGTGGCTAGCAGCTATGATTTTTTCAAGGTCTTCAAAACTGGTAAGAGAAAGAGCAAAAATATTCCTCAAACAGGAGGCATCATATGAATACTTGGAACAGAATGCAGTCTGCTAAAGGCACCCAAAGATCTTAGATAAGAGCTAAACAGGGAGATAGATTAAGACCACAACTCAAGAACAGAAACAGTCCTTTCTAGAGGCTTCTACGGTCTTCGTCTCCTGAATTTTACAAATAAAGCTCTGACCGATCAGAGATTATGGTAAAAGATACTTGCCCAATGTGCCATGCCATAATTATCCTAAAAGAAAGCAGTCGTCAGCAATGGACACCTAACCCCTTCTAACTTCAATCGAGTTCTCATTTCCAAGCTGAACCCGTGATACAATTTGAACTCTCTTCTAGAAATTAACGAAATATTCCTCGAGTATATACTTATGATATGAATAAGAAATACAGCTCGCTGGGCCACATTACTGAGTACGAACCTCTTAAAACTTCCGATATTCTAAGGACCCAGTCAACGTCGCTAATGAATTAGAGGGCAATATATACAACAAAATTGGTAGTAACCCTCAAACCAGCTTTTGAATATAGGGTATTTTTTTTTTATGTTGCCTTTAGTAACTTCATTTCTCTTACGTGTCTCTGAGATTAACACTGTTGATACTCGTTTCACACAAAGATTATATAAGGTGTTCAGAATGTCGAGAAGAGTCAACTTATGTATTGGAAATGAAGGACGACACTTTTAACACCTCTTATAAAAAATTTTAAAATCTTGTAGCCTGATATATTCTTTTATAGTCTTATACCACACACATAGACCCACACACATAGATATATACATACATAGATATAGACACAGACAGGTAGATAGATAGATAGATAGATAGATAGATAGATAGATAGATAGATAGATAGATAGATAGATAGATAGATAGATAGATAGAGAGAGAGAGAGAGAAAGCGAGAAAGAGAGAGATAACGAGACAGACAGACAGACAGACAGACAGATAGATAGATAGATAGATAGATAGATAGATAGATAGATAGATAGATAGATAGATAGATAGATAGATAGATAGATAGATAGATACGAAGGGCTACTTTCAGTTTCCGTCTACCAAATCTACTTACAAGGCTTTGATCGGTCCGAGACTATAGTAGAAGATATTTGCCCCAGGTGCCACGCAGTAGAACTGAACCCGGAAACATGTGGTTGGGAAGCAATCTATCTACATCGATACGTGAACCCAGAATAGCTGGTTTACGAAATATGTTTTGTTAAGTATTCAGTGATAGAAATTCACACATTCCTTAATTGAGTGTACCGAATGGCCGATTAATGATACGTTGGATTAGTTCGTTTATTAAACAACAAATGAGGTAAACATGGCTTTGAATAAGTATTATCTATATTGAGAACAAGCGAAACCTTGAATGGCGCCATGGTTTTGATTTACAACGAAAATACACGGTGAGAGATTGAAATAAAGCGTAAATACTATGAAATTACTATTGAAGTAGAAAGTGTCTTTGACAAACAAATAAACATACGACCAACCGCGCGCATACATATACATACACCGATACACAAATTCACACATGTTTTTATGTATATAAATACATATGTGTGTGTGTGTGTGTATACATAATTTATATATATAACATGATATATGCCATCTAAATTTTTTGTATGTAGCTAAATATATATATTTCCCGTTACTTTTCGCATATTAAAAGAACCGAGAAGCATTTAACTATATACACATGGACTTACATGATCCTATACATAAATACATATGCACGCACACACACATACAGACACACACATTTGCATATATCTATGTATAGAAGCTTATTTACATTGCCTATATAAAATAAATGTGTGTATAAATATATGTATATGTGTGTGTTTGTGAATATATGTATAGGTTTATATATATAATAGAAATATTAAAATTACTAAGTCTCTCTAAAGGAGATTACGGCAGCGTTACTGGAAATTAATAGTTATCGCCATACTTATATGGCAGTCTTATAAATATAAGACTAAAGCTGTCGCTGATTAGCTCCAAGAGGCCACCGCCTCAAGCGAGCTATTTGACACACAACCTGCGTCCATTATAAACCTTCGAACAGGGGAGGTCAGCCGCTTCATCCTGCCAGTCAGACAGCTGCAGACATCTTTCAGGGTATTTGCCCTTTATCAATGCAGCGTAGTGAGACCCAGTTCGAAGGTTTATAATGGACGCAGGTTGTGTGTCAAATAGCTAGCTTGAGGCGGTGGCCTCTTGGAGCTAATCAGCGACAGCTTTAGTCTTATATTTATATATATATATATATATATATATATATGTTTGAATATATTTTTTTCTGTAGTTTCAGCTCAGAGCTGTGGCCATGCTGATGCACCGCCGTTTTGCTGCACTGTTATTACTGAGAGCCTCCTCCAATATGTGGTACTTGGTGAAGAACGGAGTTTGATGTAGCTACCCTCATTTGCACCTCTTGCCGTGAGGTAGGTTCATCTGGGACTCTCGACAGGTAGAGGTCCAGCTTTGATTTAAAAATGCCTACACTTACTTTGTGCAGGTTCCTCAGGCTCTTCGGGAGAATATTAAAAAGCTGCGGGCCCCTGAAACCTAGGCTGTTGAAGTAACTAGTCCTAAAGCGCGATGGCGTTGCTGGGATCTTTGGCACTATGCAGTGTCCTCTTGTTCTGGCATTGGTGTAGCTTTCAATGCTAAAATTTGGCACAGTTCCTTCTAAGATCTCCCAGATTTTTATTACTGCATACCTCTACTGCCTTCCCTCCAGGGAGTAGAGTCTTAACTGTTTCAGCCTTTCCCAGTAGCTGAGCAGTATCAAAGAGACGATCTTCTTTGTGAATCTTCTCTGGATTGCTTCAAGGTGCGCTGTTAATTTCACACTGGTGGGTGACCATAGCTGGAAGCAGTAATCCAGGCAGCTGAGAACGAATGTCCTCCAGAGGACCATCATGGTTTCCTTATCCCTGGTTCTGAATGTTCTCAGGATCCAGACAGCCAGTCGTCTTCACTTTGTCGCCATCCTGGTAATGTGCACTTGGAAAGAAGTATCATCACTCATGTCGACACCCAGGTCCCTCTCTGATTTAGGCTCTGGGATTTAAATTCCCTGTGGACCAGTGTACCCCGTAAGTTTCATATTCAGTTTTGGACGCTTGTAGCGCAGGGCTTGGAATTTTTCAGTATTAAACTGCATATTATTATCTTCAGCCCATCTGTAAATTGAGTCCAACTCCGGCTGCAGATGTGCAACATTGCTGGGGTTCTGTATTTTCTGCGACACTTTCGTATCATCTGCGCAGCTTGCAAGGGTGGCTATCCGGGCACTTGAGGGCATATCTGAGAGGGCCACATATATTATATATATGTATTATATATATATATAAATACATATATATTTATAAATGTGTGTATACATATATCTATATCAATCAAAGGACATACTGAGTATATTTACCTGCTGAAAATAACAATCAAAACTATTATTTAACCGACGAAAAATAACACTGATATTAACTACAAAAGTCCAGCGTATGCGATTTTTAATCCTTCAGTTATTTAATGCTCATTTTTTGCCAGCCGAGTGAACTGTAGCAACGTGAAAATGAGGTTTCCTTATCCCAGGTCCCTCACTGATTTAGGCTCTGGGATTTAAATTCCCTGTGGACCAGTGTACCCCGTAAGTTTCATATTCAGTTTTGGACGCTTGTAGCGCAGGGCTTGGAATTTTTCAGTATTAAACTCAAGGACAACGCGTCGCTGAGAATTGAACTCACGACCGTGAGCCCAATACCTTAACCATAAACCACGCGCCTTCACACATTGATGGATATATATATTATATATATATATATATATATATATATATATATATATAAATCTCCGAACGAGATGTAAACAGTAACCGCTATATATATGGTGTTGACATTGAATAGAATGATTAATCGTAAGTACGCTCATTAAATCAAAGTTTCATTTTAAAACTGTTGCTGGTAGTAAAAGAAGTCAGTAATAAGATTATTCTGATATCGGACGTGGAAAAGAGTCCAAACGCACAGGTCACTAAGTACTTCCCTGCAATCTTAAATAAAGCTAAGCACCAGGATCGAAGAGGTGAAGGAAGGAAATCCATACCAAGATGCTTACAAAAAGAGCGCAATTTGTTAAACATACACAGTTGCCAGGTGTGACGTTAAACTCGGCAATAGATTACGTCTCCATCCAATAAACAGGCAAACCCCGCGATTTATTTTTATACAGTTTCTGTCAACCAAGCAACTTTTAGTGGACCAGTGGCAACTAGTAGAAATGCAACGCATTGGATCGAACCAAAATCAACGTAGTTTTGAAATGGACTTACACAACCTTATCTGCACCTCTTTGAACAATTTAGTTTCTGATAGACAAAAAAGATTTGGCACTCACGGCTAAAACGGCTTTCAGCATAGATTTATTTCATCAAGAGTAACTTAGATTTAATCATCATCATAACCGTCATCATCAACAACAATAATAGCAACAATAACAACAACATCAAGACAAGCTGAGTCAGATAGATTTAAGTGCTTTGGCCAAAAGCTTTTTCAACTGGTTGTCTTTTACACTTGATCAACCTCGATCAACCAAAGTTTTATTACCTGAACCAGATTTTTCTTTAGAATAGATATTAAGAAAATATGGATCACCTAATTCACTCAAAAACTACAAAAGCAAATAAATAAAAATAACACAGGTAAAAACCTAAATAAACAACAAAGTTTCAACAATTAAAGGACTTCAAAGATTTGTCGGTGTTTTTGTTGTAAACAGAGCTGGTTAATTGGGTGTGGAAACAAAAACATAACCAGTTGAAACTTGCTAAAGTCTGTTGTCTCGAGCTTTTCACCCACATTTACTTCGTCTGCAACATTTTTCACTTAATTTTCCTTATATTCTTGCTGTCTTTCCTTGTTTTAGTTTTCCATTCACTGCTTCTGTACTGCATGTACAGAAACGAGTACTGTTTGGTTTGGTTTTCTTTTTTTTTTTCTTTTGTCTATTTTTTTTCCTTCCTTACAACCCATATGTTCATTAGAGCCCCGATGAAAGCCTTTATGTTGATCATTTACTTCTGATCACCTTGGTGAAGCCCTTTCACTTCTTTCAGACAACAGACCAACTGGATGAGGTGAACTAAGTACTGCGAACTGAAGGAAAACTAAGCTATTTTATGGTGCTGCCGCTACTTAGAGGAATTAGTAGACATATATAGTTCATACATAAGTTCTTACATACCTGCATACACATACACACACACGCACATATATGTGTATATATATATATATATATATATATATATATATATATATATATATATATATATATATATATATATTATATATATATATATACATCCCTACTTCCTAGCTCTCCTATCTGACCATCACTATCCGGCATTCACCAGGATTGATCGCTAGCCACTAAACTGTTTGTTTTTTTTGTATTTTCTCTCTCTGTTAATTTCTGTGTTACTTTCTGATGAAGAGCATAGGCTCGAAACGTAAAAGGCCTTCTCACTTCCCGAGCGTTAAACTAATACATCTGTTTGTTGTTTACACACCCGTCTTCGTCTTTTGTTCGCTTTTTTGTAAATTCCAACTATATATATATATATTGTTGTATCTCGAGAGGGTCATTATGCCAGTAATAAAGACACGCACCACTCCTGTTTTACACGTTTGTTTTTCTTTATTAACCTTTTTAAAATTCAAAAGTTTTGGAAAGAAATTTCGATTGAATTTCTTTGAATTTTATAAAATGTCCTTGTACACCATGGAAATGAGAGATATTCTTTTAACTGTCAATATTTTCCGGAAGATAGCCCTTCGCAATTAGAAGCTTAATGCCGGGCAAAAATAGTGTGCTTTGGCTATCCACCAGATGTCCTAACTCTATCACAGCTATTCTTGTAGCATTGTATCACCTAATGTCATGCTATACTGGTGCCTCAGTCATGATTAGAAAAATCACTGGTGTTCAAGTGAAGCTATGTACCATTGTCTTATTTATAGTCTACGTGCGTCACCACTCCCACGACTCAAATGGTTGCGTTTAACTACGATTTGCGCCTAATTTGCTTCAGGTTGAACCACACTTCCTGAGTCTATAAGACTTTGTATCTTTAACTGTAGAGTTATTCCTATGCACATCTATGAGGTCTAACATTTCCCAATTTAGATTTCGACTATTTATGTGGGAACTTAGCACAGGTTTCACCATGCTTCCAATAATATTCTGATTCATGCGCGATCTGTTATAATAGTTATTTCAAGATGAGCCACATCGCTACCACTATACCTTTGTGAATACAGCCCATGATCATTAGTTACACTTCACAACGCTGTAGCCAGGTGGATACCAGATCTTCGGTGAAGTTCGCACTTTCTCTATGGAGAACACCTAAACATCGAGAGAAGATGCTGATACTATATTGGCGACTGGGAGAACAATTGATGTATTTGGAGGTAAATATTGGACTAGAAAGAACAGACTTAACAACTTGGACATCACCATGGAATCGACTGACTTTGTATGTCTATATATATTTCTTTACTACCCACAAGGGGCTAAATACAGAGAGGACAAACAAAGACAGACAAACGGATTAAGTAGATTACATCGACCCTAGTGCGTAACTGGTACTTAATTTATCGACCCCGAAAGGATGAAAGGCAAAGTCGACCTCGGCGGAATTTGAACTCAGAACGTAACGGCAGCCGAAATACTGCTAAGCATTTCGCCCGGCATGCTAACGATTCTGCCAGCTCGCCGCCTTATATGTCTATATATGTCTATATTTATAATTTACAATGAATACACCAATTTCGCAATCAATACACCGTTGATTTACAGTTTGTATGACATACCTGTTTGGAATAATTGAATACCGATTCCCATTTTCTCTCCTTTACATTCTGTTAGCCTGTATTTCACATGAATACCGACTACGGTATTCACCTGGATTTCACTAACGCATTCATCGTAAGATATTTTAAACTCTTAAACTTTTTAAATAATCATACTTTAAATATTTATACATCTATCTAATAATACAATATTATCTTGGACGTATGTCTTCTGTGATGACTTTTTTGATGTAATTTTCCTACTCTTACAATATGATATAATATAATATAATATATATATATATATATATATAATATATATATTATATATATATATATATGAAGCACTCATCATCTCCAAAGCGTAAGGAACAACTATATAATATAGATTATGCTTAATACGTAGATTTCTCGGACGTGCCTCCAACGGTTTCCCCAACGTAATCAATATTATCGACACCCTCACCACCAGCTCCACTATCACCACCAGTGTCTGATTATGACCACTTGGGTTTCCCCCGCTCACATTTCACTGATATTTTACATTTAACTTGTTGTAGGAACTATTATTAGCCGTATATGGTAATGGTATACCCCGGGAAAGATTGGTATTCATTTGGTGACATTTTCAAAAGCTCTGACACCGTCCCACCACCATATTCATCAAAGAACAGTAACAATACAACCCTATGATCATCGCTACTACGGTCATGACATCAACACGAACAGCAGCGCCACCATCATCCCCATCACCACCACCAGCGCTGCTACGAACGAGGTTACTAGTTGTCACCTCAATGACAATAACAAAATATTAATCTGAGGGTGTTAACATGTGTAAAACTGATGTATTTTTACGTAAAAAAAGAAGAGAATAAAGATTGAACAAGATGCAAGAATGTGACGTACATACATAATCCATCCATCTATCCATCCATCAATCCATCGATCCACACATACATACATACATACATACATACATACATACATACATACATACATACATACATACATACATACATACATGTTGGATCGCTGAACTCAACACATTTTTTTCATTTTCTATTAATTTCCTCTTATTCCTTTCCGTCGAAGAGCAAGGGTTCGAAACGTAAAAGATTTTTCAATTTTTCTTGAGCGTAAAATTAATACACTTGCTTGTTGTTCATACACCTGTCTTCGTCTTTCATTTTTCTATAAATTTGAACCATACATACATATGATGGATTCTGTCGTCGTGAACGACAAATGCGGGCTCAGTAAAATAGCTCTATAGACACGAATGTGTCACTTGAGGCTTGCTCGTGCCTTGTAAACCTTTTGGCAATTGAACAAGTTGATGACTCAGTTTGCTCGAATGCTTGTGGATCATTTATTATGTTTCCTTGAGTGGACCTCATATATATATATATATATATATATATATATATATATATATATATTATATATATATATATATATATATATACAGTAGTACCTCGATTTACGTGCTTTATATATATATATATATATATATATATAATCAAAATAATCGACCCTGTTGCTTATTTTGGTTTTATTCACTTTACGGATAATACCGGATTGACTTGATGCTTCAACTTAAGTATCGAATTCAACTGAATCTCAATTATTTGTTTCAACCAGATCGAACCATCTCAAGTGTAACTGCCCGAAATAGTCGTGACTTCTGGGACTTGACTGATGAAAGAAAGCCAAAAATGACCCGTCTTCTTTTATCTGTCCTTCTAATAGTTGTTTCTCTTGTCAGCCTATGTATCGAACGTTTTAATGCACTCTGCGTTTTTGTTCCATATACATATATAATATATATATATTATATATATATATATAATATATATATATATATAAATAAATATATATATATATATATATTATATATATATATATATATATATATAGGCGCAGGAGTGGCTGTGTGGTAAGTAGCTTGCTTACCAACCACATGGTTCCGGTTCAATCCCACTGCGTGGCATCTTGGGCAAGTGTCTTCTGCTATAGCCTCGGGCCGACCAATGCCTTGTGAGTGGATTTGGTAGACGGAAACTGAAAGAAGCCTGTCGGATATATGTATATATATGTATATGTATGTGTGTGTATGTTTCTGTGTCTGTGTTTGTCCCCCTAGCATTGCTTGACAACCGATGCTGGTGTGTTTATGTCCCCGTCACTTAGCGGTTCGGCAAAAAGTGACCGATAGAATAAGTACTGGGCTTACAAAGAATAAGTCCTGGGGTCGAGTTGCTCGATTAAAGGCGGTGCTCCAGCATGGCCGCAGTCAAATGACTGAAACAAGTAAAAGAATAAAAGAGTATATATATATATATTTATATATTGGTAAAAACGGTAAGATAACAAAAGAAAGAAAAAGACCTCAATATTATGTAAATAGAGGAAATTTATCTATAAAATAATATGTGACAAATACTCAATAAAAACTCTGAGTTTCTGATGCCGAACTGGAAATCCACAACACCAACTCTTCGGTTATCTGGCCATCTGAAAAAACGCTATGAAAAAATACCATTATATAAAGGGAAATTATTGTGTTATAATTCTGCTACTTATATAAAATACGATTAAAATTTCATAGTAAACATGTCTAGTCATACACTCACATGTGCGCTCGCAGATACACGTGCGTACTTATACGTCACTATGAAAACGTACACATCTTTACTCGCATTTTTCGCCAAATATATACGCATATATACACAAACTCATACACATACACATGCGTATCGTAATATTTCATACATACGTCTATATACGCACAAGCGCAAGAAAAGCCATGGTTAAAGGTAACAGAAAAAAACATAAGGAAGTATACAAAGCATAAAAACCACGTTCATATACGGACATGCCCTTATGCACTCATACACACACACGCCCATATATGTACATACCCGCACATGTTTATATACGCGTTTTTTTCAGATGGCCAGATAACCGAAGAGATGGTGTTGTGAATTTCCACTTCGGCATCTGAAACTCAGAGTTTTATCTTGACTATTGAGTATTTGTAAGATATTATTTTATAAGTATATATATATATAAAGCACGATTTATTCGTGATCAAAGGTGTTCGAAAGCTGAGGTGCTACTGTAAAAGTATCCATACATATACATATCATATGCATGTATATGTATATATAAATGCAAAAGCAAATTTATGTACAGATAGATAGATAGATAGATAGA